>NC_092108.1:4126602-4191602 GCF_045679555.1 Salvelinus alpinus
CGAAGATAAGTGAGTCGTAACCCCTGACCCCTGAGCGAAGAGAAGTGAGTCTTAACCCCTGACCCCTGAGCGAAGATAAGTGAGTCGTAACCCCTGACCCCTGAGCGAAGAGAAGTGAGTCTTAACCCCTGACCCCTGAGCGAAGAGAAGTGAGTCGTAACCCCTGACCCCTGACCCCTGAGTCGTAATAGCCCTCCTAACCCTAAAGTTCACTGTCTTCTTCATATCATTGAAATCATTCATGTAGTCAGACAGCCTTCATGTTTCTGTATGTTCAGTGCTGTTGAGATATGTTATCCCAGCCCTAGACTTCTACACGGTACCAAGCTAGAGGATCCCTAGACAATCAATGCTTTATATGGACCATAACAATTGTCATAGATTTATCTCTCTCTCTCTCTCTCCCGCTCCCCTCTTCTCTCTCCCCGCCCTCCTCTCTCTCCCCTCTCCCTTCCTCTCTCTCCCCCCTCTCCCCTCCCCCTTATCTCTCCCGCTCCCCTCTTCTCCCTCTCCCCCTTCTCTCTCCCCCTCTTCCTCTCTCCCCTCCTCCCTCTCACCCCTTTCCTCCTCTCTCTCCCCTCTCTCTCCCCCCTCTCCCCTTCCCCTTATCTCTCCCCCTCTCCCTCCCCCCTTCTCTCTCCCCCTCTTCCTCTCTCCCCTCCTCTCTCTCCCCTGCCCTCCGCTCTCTCTCCCCTCTGCCCTCTCTCTCTCCCCTCCTCCCTCTCACCCCTTTCCTCCTCTTTCTCCCCTCCTCTGTCTCTCTCTCTCTCTCTCCCCTCCCCCTTCTCCCCTCCACCCTCTCTCTCTCCCCTCCTCCCTCGCCCCCTCTCCTCCTCTCTCTCCCCGCGTCTCTCTCCCCTCTCTCTCTCCCCTCCGCCCTCTCTCTCTCTTCCCTCTCTCTCTCCCCTCCTCCCACTCCCCCCTCTCCTCCTCTCTCTCTCCTCCTCACTCTCCCCTCCCCCCCTTCTCCCCCCCTCTCCTCCCCTCTCCCCCCCCCCTCTCCCTCTCCCTCCTCTCTCTCCAGACTGAAGGACCTGGGGCTAGAACAGTTCTCCCTATCGATGCTCTTCACACGTATCTTCATCCCCACCTCCTTCCTCCTGGTGTGTATCCTCCACCTTCACTACTTCCACGACCGCTTCCTGCTGCTCACTGATCTGAAGGCTGTGGCCCAAAAACAGGACAGCACCATCTACAGGTGAGACTGGGTGACTGACTGTGTTAGCCCGCTGAGCTAACGTTTAGGACTAGGTGTCAATACAGGGAGAGCCCACTGAGCTCTTAATGTGGGGGAGCTAACACGAGTTACAGCTGCATTTCCAGATGAGCTGTGTTTGTGACTGGGGTTCGAACCCCGGTACGTCTCTAGACTGTGTTAACCCACTGAGCTGAAGTCTAGGTGTTTGTGACTGGGGTTCCAACCCCGGTACGTCTCTAGACTGTGTTAACCCACTGAGCTGAAGTCTAGGTGTTTGTGACTGGGGTTCGAACCCCGGTACGTCTCTAGACTGTGTTAACCCACTGAGCTGAAGTCTAGGTGTTTGTGACTGGGGTTCGAACCCCGGTACGTCTCTAGACTGCGTTAACCCACTGAGCTGAAGTCTAGGTGTTTGTGACTGGGGTTCGAACCCCGGTACGTCTCTAGACTGCGTTAACCCACTGAGCTGAAGTCTAGGTGTTTGTGACTGGGGTTCCAACCCCGGTACGTCTCTAGACTGTGTTAACCCACTGAGCTGAAGTCTAGGTGTTTGTGACTGGGGTTCGAACCCCGGTACGTCTCTAGACGGTGTTAACCCACTGAGCTGAAGTCTAGGTGTTTGTGACTGGGGTTCCAACCCCGGTACGTCTCTAGACTGTGTTAACCCACTGAGCTGAAGTCTAGGTGTTTGTGACTGGGGTTCCAACCCCGGTACGTCTCTAGACTGTGTTAACCCACTGAGCTGAAGTCTAGGTGTTTGTGACTGGGGTTCGAACCCCGGTACGTCTCTAGACTGTGTTAACCCACTGAGCTGAAGTCTAGGTGTTTGTGACTGGGGTTCGAACCCCGGTACGTCTCTAGACGGCGTTAACCCACTGAGCTGAAGTCTAGGTGTTTGTGACTGGGGTTCGAACCCCGGTACGTCTCTAGACTGCGTTAACCCACTGAGCTGAAGTCTAGGTGTTTGTGACTGGGGTTCGAACCCCGGTACGTCTCTAGACTGTGTTAACCCACTGAGCTGAAGTCTAGGTGTTTGTGTGAGAGAGCTAGCAGCTTTGCTTTCCTGTTCAATGTTTCTGATGGACTGACCGGCGATCTTTCAACGCATCAGACTAGAGTTTGGATTGGCTGGATGGGGTTTTATCATGTATCTACCTCATGTACTTTGTTCCCTCCAGCGTATAAGACCTACAGAGAAATGCTGGAGATACAGTGGTCTGTGTTAATGTCTTGTCTTCATGTTCTAGTAGCCTCCTTCATGTTCCCACTTGCTTTTCATCCTATTCTCTTTAATCTACTGCCATCTGTCATCTCTCCTCCTCTGCCATCTCTCCATTCCTACCTCTCCTCACACAGTCATGCTAAAGTCAATGGTCGCGTGTATCTGATCATGAATAGGTAGGTACCTGCTTGCCTTTCATCCATCCTGTCGCATCCATCCACCACCGTTTGACTTCCCTCCCTCTTCTTCACTCATGCTCTCCTTTGGTCAACTCTTCTCCCTCCACCTCTCCACCTCCTCTCCATCTCTCCTCTCTCATCTACCTCTCTACCTCCTCTCCATCTCTCCACCTCCTCTCTCCACCTCTCATCCTCCTCTCTCCACCTCTCCTCTCTCATCCACCTCTCTACCTCCTCTCCATCTCTCCTCTCTCAACCACCTCTCCACATCCTCTCCACCTCCTCTCTCCATCTCCTCTCTCCATCTCTCCTCTCTCATCTACCTCTCCACCTCCTCTCCATCTCTCCTCTCTCATCCACCTCTCCACCTCTTCTCATCCACCTCTCCACATCCTCTCTACCTCCTCTCTCCACCTCTCCACATCCTCTCTACCTCCTCTATCCACCTCTCCACCTCTCCACCTCCTCTCTCCACTCTCCATCTCATCTCTCCACCTCTCCACATCCTCTCCACCTCTCCTCTCATCCTCTATACCTCTGGTCCTCCGGTCCTCCAAGCATCTAAACACGCCTGTCTTTCCCTGCTCGGGTACCTAACTTCCCTGTGAAACTTGCTCCTACAGTTCTGTCCGTTTGGTTTAATGGTAAACCAATATCTGATGACTGTATGGGGGTTTGCTTCGACAGGTCATGTTAGAAACGTATGTGAAAACATCTGTTCTATTTTGGTTTCTGCCTCTTTCTGTCTCTTTGGATTTTTTGGACCAATTTGATTTGTGGACACTTCTTCTTGATGCCCACAACACCCTCTTCTCTATAGCGAACTTCTCGGCCAGTTTATCCTCAGTAAAAGTCTCTTCTTTCAAGCATGTCCTGACTTAGTATTAAAAGACAGCACCTTTCCTCTTTAGAACCAATCCCCTCCACTCTTCTCCTAGTTCCTGTGGTAGCAACTTAGAACCCTATCGGTCGCTAACCTACACTGTGTCACTCAATCTACTTTTGTTGTGTATCTCCTTCTCTCTGTGTTGATCTCTCTCTCTCTCTCTCTCTCTCTCTCTCTCTCTCTCTCTCTCTCTCTCTCTCTCTCTCTCTCTCTCTCTCTCTCTCTCTCTCTCTCTCTCTCTCTCTCTCTCTCTCTCTCTCTGTTAATCGCTCTCTCTCTCTCTCTCTCTCTCTCTCTCTCTCTCTCTCTCTCTCTCTCTCTCTCTCTCTCTCTCTCTCTCTCTCTCTCTCTCTCTCTCTCTCTCTCTCTCTCTCTCTCTCTCTCTCTCTCTCTCTCTCTCTCGTTAATCGTTCTCTCTCTCTTGTGTTAATCGTTCTCTCTCTGTGTTGATCGCTCTCTTTATTGATCTCTCTCTCTATTCCATTCCAAAGGGCTTTATTGGCATGGGAAACATATCTTTCCATTGCCAAATCAAGTGAAATAAATAATAAACAAAAGTGATTTAGAACAATATAAAATTAACATTAAACATTACACAGAAGATCCAATGGAATATAGACATTTCAAATGTCATATTATGTCTATATACAGTGTTGTAACGATGTACACATGGTTAAAGTACAAAGGGAAAATCAACATAAATATGGGTTGTATTTACAATGGTGTTTGTTCTTCACTGGTTGCCCTTTTCTTGTGGCAACAGGTCACAAATCTTGCTGCTGTGATGTCACACTGTGGTATTTCACCCAGTAGATATGGGAGTTTATCAAAATCGGGTTTGTTTTCTAATTGTTTGTGGATCTGTGTAATCTGAGGGAAATATGTGTCTCTAATATGGTCATACATTGGGCAGGAGGTTAGGAAGTGCAGCTCAGTTTCCACCTCAGATTGGCGCCTCAAGCTGCATCCCTGTCTCCCCACGGAAAGAAATGTGTGTGTTTTTTGACAATTTTAACCGCACACTTGTTGTTTGTGTTCATGATTTTATAGGGTCGTATGTTTTTCCCCCAACACCAATTTCCATCAATTTGTATAGCAGACCCTCATGCCTAATTGAAAACAAAAGCTTTTTTGAAATCAACAAACATGAGAAGACTTTTGTTTTGGTTTGTTTATTTGTCAATTAGGGTGTGCAGGGTGAACATGTGGCCTGTAGTACACTAATTTGGTAAAAAGACAATTGGACATTTGCTCAGTACATTGTTTTCATTGAGGAAATGTACGAGTCTGCTGTTAATGATAATGCAGAGGATTTTCCCAAGGTTGCTGTTGACACATATCCAACGGTAATTATTGGGGACAAATGTTCTCCACTTTTGTGGATTGGGGTGATCAGTCCTTGATTCCAAATATTGGTGAAGATGCCAGAGCTAAGGATGATGTTAAAGAGTTTAAGTATAGCCAATTGGAATTTGTGGTCTGTATATTTGATCATTTCATTGAGGACACCATCAACACCACAGTTCGTTTTGGGTTGGAGGGGTTTGTATTTTGTCCTGTTGTCTGAAGAAAGCGAAACAGTTCTGTCTGGTGCAGACACACAAAACAGAAAACAACTACCCACAAAACACAGACGGAAAAAAGGCTACCTAACGAAAGACAGCTGTCCCTGATTGAGAACCACACTCAGCCAAAAACATAGAAATATAACACATAGAATGCCCACCCTAATCACACCCAAAATAGAGACTAAAACCCTCTCTATGGCCAGGGTGTGACACCTGTAGCTCACTCAATGTAATCAGAGAAATGAGTGGGTTCTAGTTGTCTTTAATAGTTGATTCTAGGATTTGTATTGGATCATCTCCATTTTGGATTCACTACTTCCACGACCGCTTCCACTCTTCGTGTGGTTGTTCGTTTAGTGTTTTACAATTTTCCCAGAAGGGGTTATATTCTATGGATTCTTCAGTTACATTGAGCTGATTTCTGACGTGCTGTTCCTTCCTTTTCCGTAGTGTATTTCTGTATTGTTTTAGTGATTCACCATAGTGAAGATGTAGACTCTCTGGGTCTCTGTGTTTTTGGTTGGACAGGATTCTCAATTTCTCTCTTAGGTTTTTTGCATTCTTCATCAAACCATTTTTTACATTGTTGTTCACTTTCTTAGGTTGTCTGCTTGACATGTTTAGATATGATAGGGAAGCTGAGAGGTCAAATATACTTAGGTTTTCTCCTGCCAAGTTTAGTCCTTCACTATTACAGTGAAACGTTTTGTCCAGGAAGTTGTCTAAAAGGGTTTGAATTTGTTGTTGCCTAATGGTTTTTTGGTAGGTTTCCACACTACTTTCCTTCCATCTATAGCATTTCTTAATATTATTCAGTTCCTTTGGCTTTGATGCCTCATGATTGAGTGTTGCTCTGTTCAAGTAGACTGTGATTTTGCTGTGGTCTGATAGGGGTGTCAGTGGGCTGACTGTGAACGCTCTGAGAGACTCTGGGTTGAGGTCAGTGATAAAGTAGTCTACAGTACTACTGCCAAGAGATTAGCTATAGTTGTATCTACTGTAGGAGTCTCCTTGAAGCCTACCATTGACTATGTACAGATCCAGCGTGTGACAAAGCTGCACGAGTTGTGACCCGTTTTTGTTGGTTATGTTGTCGTAGTTGTGCCTAGGGGGGCATATGGGGGAGGGAATGCTGTCACCTGCAGGCAGGTGTTTGTCCCCCTGTGTGCTGAGGGTGTCAGGTTCTTGTCCAGTTCTGGCATTTAGGTCGCCACAGACTAATACATGTCCCTGGGCCTGGAAATTATTGATTTCCCCCTCCAGGATGGAGAAGCTGTCTTCATTAAAGTCTCTCTCTCTCTCTCTCTCTCTCTCTCTCTCTCTCTCTCTCTCTCTCTCTCTCTCTCTCTCTCTCTCTCTCTCTCTCTCTCTCTCTCTCTCTCTCTCTCTCTCTCTCTCTCTCTCTCTCTCTCTGTCTCCCGTGTTAATAATTTTCTCTCTGTGTTGATCTCTCTCTCTCTCTTACTCATTCTCTCCTGTGTTAATAGTTATCTCTCTCTCGCTCTCTCTCTCTCTCTCTCTCTCTCTCTGTCTCCCGTGTTAATAATTTTCTCTCTGTGTGTCTCTCTCTCTCTCTCTCTCCTGTGTTGTTCACTCTCTTGTTGTTGACCTCTCTCTCTCTCTCTCTCCTGTGTTGTTCACTCTCTTGTTGTTGACCTCTCTCTCTCTCTCTCTCTCCTGTGTTGTTCACTCTCTTGTTGACCCCTCTCTCTCTCTGTAACATGTTGTTATCTGAGCAGCATCAAGCAACACATTTCCTCTCCACAGAGCAAGTAAGTCTAAACCCAACAAGACACGTAATGAAATGCCTCGCCCTGACATGCAGCCATTTCCTGCAAGCCAACCTATAACCTCTGACCTTCAACCTATAACCTCTGACCCATAAAGCCATCTCCCATTGCCTGAGACTCAGTTTTAGGGATTGCATCCCAAATGGCACCCTATTCCCTATAAAGTGTGCTACCTTTGACCTGGGTAGGGTAGTACACTTTATAGGGAATAGGGTGTCGTTTCAATGTGCAGGTGTCCATGCCTCCCTTCCTGTTCCTGAGAATCGGAGGACTTTTATTTTTGAAGAATGCCAGTCAGAGGAATGTGCTTATTGCTTTTCTATTAAACACTCTGCTGCTAGTGGACACCCACGGCTTGGTATGAGGGCCCTTTGGGAAAGAAGTGTTTGTGTGTTTGTTTGTTTCTGTGTAGTGTCGTGTGTGTGTGTGGTTGTGTGTGTGTGTGTGTGTAGTTTCTGTGTTTGTGTGTGTGTGTGTTAGGGTTGGGCGATATTACGACAGCATTGATTGACGATGATTGACAGCCATCGTCGATGTTAACGACATCGTAATGTGACAGATGATGGTTTACCCTATTTGAACTTGACTGGTGCCGAGCAGTGAAGAACAGAGTCTGACAGGACACAGTAGTGAAGAACAGAGTCTGACAGGACACAGCAGTGTAGAACAGAGTCTGACAGGACACAGTAGTGAAGGACAGAGTCTGACAGGACACAGTAGTGAAGAACAGAGTCTGACAGGACACAGTAGTGAAGAACAGAGTCTGACAGGACACAGTAGTGAAGAACAGAGTCTGACAGGACACAGTAGTGAAGAACAGAGTCTCACAGGACACGGTAGTGAAGAACAGAGTCTGACAGGACACAGTAGTGAAGAACAGAGTCTGACAGGACACAGTAGTGAAGACCAGAGTCTGACAGGACACAGTAGTGAAGGACAGAGTCTGACAGGACACAGTAGGGAAGAACATAGTCTGACAGGACACAGTAGTGAAGAACAGAGTCTGACAGGACACAGTAGTGAAGAACAGAGTCTGACAGGACACAGTAGGGAAGAACAGAGTCTGACAGGACACAGTAGTGAAGAACAGAGTCTGACAGGACACAGTAGTGAAGAACAGAGTCTGACAAGACACAGTAGTGAAGAACAGAGTCTGACAGGACACAGTAGTGAAGAACAGAGTCTGACAGGACACAGTAGTGAAGAACAGAGTCTGACAGGACACAGTAGTGGAGAACAGAGTCTGACAGGACACAGTAGTGAAGAACAGAGTCTGACAGGACACAGTAGTGAAGAACAGAGTCTGACAGGACACAGTAGTGAAGAACAGAGTCTGACAGGACACAGTAGAACAGAGTCTGACAGGACACAGTAGTGAAGAACAAGGTCTGACAGGACACAGTAGTGAAGAACAGAGTCTGACAGGACACAGTAGTGTAGAACAGAGTCTGACTGTACACAGTAGTGAAGGACAGAGTCTGCCAGGACACAGTAGTGTAGAACAGAGTCTGACAGGACACAGTAGTGAAGAACAGAGTCTGACAGGACACAGTAGTGAAGAACAGAGTCTGACAGGACACAGTAGTGAAGAACAGAGTCTGACAGGACACAGTAGAACAGAGTCTGACAGGACACAGTAGTGAAGAACAAGGTCTGACAGGACACAGTAGTGAAGAACAGAGTCTGACAGGACACAGTAGTGTAGAACAGAGTCTGACTGTACACAGTAGTGAAGGACAGAGTCTGACAGGACACAGTAGTGAAAGACAGAGTCTGACAGGACACAGTAGTGAAGGACAGAGTCTGACAGGACACAGTAGTGTAGAACAGAGTCTGACTGTACACAGTAGTGAAGGACAGAGTCTGACAGGACACAGTAGTGAAAGACAGAGTCTGACAGGACACAGTAGTGAAGGACAGAGTCTGACAGGACACAGTAGTGAAGAACAGAGTCTGACAGGACACAGTAGTGAAGAACAGAGTCTGACAGGACACAGTAGTGAAGAACAGAGTCTGACAGGACACAGTAGTGAAGGACAGAGTCTGACTGGACACAGTAGTGAAGAACAGAGTCTGACAGGACACAGTAGTGAAGGACAGAGTCTGACAGTACACAGTAGTGAAGAACAGAGTCTCACAGGACACAGTAGGGAAGAACAGAGTCTGACAGGACACAGTAGTGAAGAACAGAGTCTGACAGGACACAGTAGTGTAGAACAGAGTCTGACAGGACACAGTAGGGAAGAACAGAGTCTGACAGGACACAGTAGTGAAGAACAGAGTCTGACAGGACACAGTAGTGAAGGACAGAGTCTGACAGGACACAGTAGTGAAGAACAGAGTCTGACAGGACACAGTAGTGAAGAACAGAGTCTGACAGGACACAGTAGTGAAGAACAGAGTCTGACAGGACACAGTAGTGAAGGACAGAGTCTGACAGGACACAGTAGGGAAGAACAGAGTCTGACAGGACACAGTAGTGAAGAACAGAGTCTGACAGGACACAGTAGTGAAGAACAGAGTCTGACAGGACACAGTAGTGAAGAACAGAGTCTGACAGGACACAGTAGGGAAGAACAGAGTCTGACAGGACACAGTAGTGAAGAACAGAGTCTGACAGGACACAGTAGTGAAGAACAGAGTCTGACAGGACACAGTAGTGAAGAACAGAGTCTGACAGGACACAGTAGAACAGAGTCTGACAGGACACAGTAGTGAAGAACAAGGTCTGACAGGACACAGTAGTGAAGAACAGAGTCTGACAGGACACAGTAGTGTAGAACAGAGTCTGACTGTACACAGTAGTGAAGGACAGAGTCTGCCAGGACACAGTAGTGTAGAACAGAGTCTGACAGGACACAGTAGTGAAGAACAGAGTCTGACAGGACACAGTAGTGAAGAACAGAGTCTGACAGGACACAGTAGTGAAGAACAGAGTCTGACAGGACACAGTAGAACAGAGTCTGACAGGACACAGTAGTGAAGAACAAGGTCTGACAGGACACAGTAGTGAAGAACAGAGTCTGACAGGACACAGTAGTGTAGAACAGAGTCTGACTGTACACAGTAGTGAAGGACAGAGTCTGACAGGACACAGTAGTGAAAGACAGAGTCTGACAGGACACAGTAGTGAAGGACAGAGTCTGACAGGACACAGTAGTGTAGAACAGAGTCTGACTGTACACAGTAGTGAAGGACAGAGTCTGACAGGACACAGTAGTGAAAGACAGAGTCTGACAGGACACAGTAGTGAAGGACAGAGTCTGACAGGACACAGTAGTGAAAAACAGAGTCTGACAGGACACAGTAGTGAAGAACAGAGTCTGACAGGACACAGTAGTGAAGAACAGAGTCTGACAGGACACAGTAGTGAAGGACAGAGTCTGACTGGACACAGTAGTGAAGAACAGAGTCTGACAGGACACAGTAGTGAAGGACAGAGTCTGACAGTACACAGTAGTGAAGAACAGAGTCTCACAGGACACAGTAGGGAAGAACAGAGTCTGACAGGACACAGTAGTGAAGAACAGAGTCTGACAGGACACAGTAGTGTAGAACAGAGTCTGACAGGACACAGTAGGGAAGAACAGAGTCTGACAGGACACAGTAGTGAAGAACAGAGTCTGACAGGACACAGTAGTGAAGGACAGAGTCTGACAGGACACAGTAGTGAAGAACAGAGTCTGACAGGACACAGTAGTGAAGAACAGAGTCTGACAGGACACAGTAGTGAAGAACAGAGTCTGACAGGACACAGTAGTGAAGGACAGAGTCTGACAGGACACAGTAGGGAAGAACAGAGTCTGACAGGACACAGTAGTGAAGAACAGAGTCTGACAGGACACAGTAGTGAAGAACAGAGTCTGACAGGACACAGTAGTGAAGAACAGAGTCTGACAGGACACAGTAGGGAAGAACAGAGTCTGACAGGACACAGTAGTGAAGAACAGAGTCTGACAGGACACAGTAGTGAAGAACAGAGTCTGACAGGACACAGCAGGACAACAGGATAGCAAACAGGACAGTACACAGCAGGACAGTAAACAGCAGGACAGAAAACAGCAGGACAGTACACAGCAGGACAGTACACAGCAGGACAGTAAACAGCAGGCAGTACACAGCAGGACAGTAAACAGCAGGACAGTAAACAGCAGGACAATACGCAGCAGGACAGTAAACAGCAGGACAGTACGCAGCAGGACAGTAAACAGCAGGACAGTACACAGCAGGACAGTACGCAGCAGGACAGTAAACAGCAGGACAGAAAACAGCAGGACAGTACACAGCAGGACAGTACACAGCAGGACAGAAAACAGCAGGACAGAAAACAGCAGGACAGTACGCAGCAGGACAATACGCAGCAGGACAGTACGCAGCAGGACAATACGCAGCAGGACAGTACGCAGCAGGACAGAAAACAGCAGGACAGTACGCAGCAGGACAGTACGCAGCAGGACAGTGCGCAACAGGACAGTACGCAGCAGGACAGTACGCAGCAGGACAGTACGCAGCAGGACAATACGCAGCAGGACAGTAAACAGCAGGACAGTAAACAGCAGGACAGTAAACAGCAGGACAGTACACAGCAGGACAGAAAACAGCAGGACAGTACACAGCAGGACAGTACACAGCAGGACAGTACGCAGCAGGACAGTACGCAGCAGGACAGTACGCAGCAGGACAGTACGCAGCAGGACAATACGCAGCAGGACAGTAAACAGCAGGACAGTAAACAGCAGGACAGTAAACAGCAGGACAGTACGCAGCAGGACAGTAAACAGCAGGACAGTACGCAGCAGGACAATACGCAGCAGGACAGTACGCAGCAGGACAGTACGCAGCAGGACAGTAAACAGCAGGACAGTACGCAGCAGGACAATACGCAGCAGGACAGTACGCAGCAGGACAGTACGCAGCAGGACAATACGCAGCAGGACAGTACGCAGCAGGAGAAGTACGCAGCAGGACAGTACGCAGCAGGACAGTACGCAGCAGGACAGAAGGAAAGTACACAGAAGGACAGTACACAGCAGGACAAAAGCACAGTACACAGAAGGACAGTACGCAAAAGGACATTCGATTAGTTTAGACTCCAGCCTCAACCTATGAATTTAGACCAGGTATTCCGGGGTACACTGAATGCCGTCGGGGGTACGCCAAATAAAAACATTTGAAAACGTTTTTATTTTGCTTCACATTTTCAAACAGTCCGTTTACATTTTCAAACGGGTCGATACATTTGGTTGAGGTTGTTTTCTCTCCTGAGTCGCCTCGTTTCACTGCCAAAAATAAAATTAAACCATCTAGTGTTCAGCGAAATAACAACACAATGTCAAATACAGGAAGCCTCGTCAAATAATTAACATCCAATCACATTAACCGTTACTCTCTCGCGGGAATTCCCCTAACGGTCCGTATGTTGCCAAACGTAGCTGCTTCTCATGTTGGTATCTGTACTGATGGCGCAAAAGCCATGACAGGGAGACACAGTGGAGGGGTAACGTACGTGCAAGCAGTTGCTCTTGACGCCACTTGGGTACACTGCAGCATCCACCGAGAGGCTCTTGCTGCCAAGGGAATGCCTGACAGCTTGAAAGACGTTTTGGACACGACCGTGACAATGGTTAACTTCGTTAAAGCAAGGCCCCTGAACTCTCGTGTATTGTCTGCATTATGCAATGATATGGGCAGCGACCATGTAACGCTTTTACAACATACAGAAGTGCGCTGGTTATCAAGAGGCAAAGTATTGACACGGTTTTTGAATTGAGAGACGAGCTTAAAGTTTTCTTTACTGACCATAATTTTCACTTGTCTGACCGCTTGCATGATGACGAGTTTCTCACACGACTGGCCTATCTGGGTGATGTATTTTCTCGCCTGAATGATCTGAATCTGGGATTACAGGGACTCTCCACAACTATATTCAATGTCACAAAATTGAGGTTATGAATAAGAAGTTGGAGCTCTTCTCTGTCTGCATTAACAAGGACAACACACAGGTCTTCCATCATTGTATGATTTTTTGTGTGCAAATTAACTCAAGCTTACGGACAATGTCAAATGTGATATAGCGAAGGACCTAAGTGAGCTGGGTGCGCAATTACGCAGGTACTTTCCCGAAACGGATGACACAAACAACTGGATTCGTTATCCCTTTCATGCCCTGCCTCCAGTCCACTTACCGAGCCTCATCAAAATTGCAACAAGCGGTTCTGTGAAAATGTAATTGAATCAGAAGCCACTGCCAGATTTCTGGTTAGGGCTGCGCTCAGAGTTTCTTGCCTTGGAAAATCACGCTGTTAAGACACTGATGCCCTTTGCAACCACGTACCTATGTGAGAGTGGATTCTCGGCCCTCACTAGCATGGAAACTAAATACAGCACAGACTGTGTGTGGAAAATGATTTAAGACTGAGACTCTCTCCAATACAACCCAACATTGCAGAGTTATGTGCATCCTTTAAAGCATACCCTTCTCATTAACCTGTGGTGAGTTATTCACAATTTTCGATGAACAAATAAGGTTTTATATGTAAGACGGTTAAATAAAGAGCAAAATTATTGATTATTATTATATTATTATTTGTGCCCTGGTCCTATAAGAGCTCTTTGTCACTTCTCACGAGCCAGGGTTGTCACAAAAACTCACACTCATTCTTATGTTTAATAAATGTATCGTATAGTGTGTGTGTGGCACGATTACAATGATGAAAAAAAAACCTTTTTTGAGAGTTCGCTGACCCTGGTGCTAGAGGGGGTACAGCTGGAGTGCGCTGACCCTGGTGCTAGAGGGGGTACAGCTGGAGGTTGAGTGTTTGAAATCAGTGTTCCGTCATGATGTAGTCCTATAACCTCACTACGGCAGGACAGCCTGTTCCTCATCAGACAGTCACACACACACACACACACACACACACACACACACACACACACACACACACACACACACACACACACACACACACACACACACACACACACACACACACACACACACACACACACACACACACACACACACACACACACACTTTCTGCCAGGCTTTCTGCCAGGCATTCATACTTTCAGGCTTTCATTTTATTTCCTCATGATTCGTTCAGTTGCATTCTATGTCGCGCTATTGCCCAACTGCAGTTTATTACTTGTTTATTTAAATGTGTTGGGGTTGGCCAATAAGGATGATAGCGTCGTATACTGTATCACTATGTTTAATGGGTACATAATCACGATAGGACGATGGTCGATATCGCCCAACCCTAGTGTGCGTGTGTGTGTGTGTGTGTGTGTGTGTGTGTGTGTGTGTGTGTGTGTGTGTGTGTGTGTGTGTGTGTGTGTGTGTGTGTGTGTGTGTGTGTGTGTGTGTGTGTGTGTGTGTGTGTGTGTGTGTCTGCGTGGGTGTGTGTGTGTGTGTGTGCTTGTGTGTGTGCTTGTGTGTGTGTGTGTGTGTGTGTGTGTGTCTATGTCTCTCATAAATCTAAACACCATCTCCCCAGACTGGTACACCAGGATGGAAGCCTGGCTGACATCACCATGCTCAGCATCTCCTCTGGAGAAGGAGTGATACGAGCAGACGACAAGAAAGAGAAGAAGAAGGAGAAAGAGAAGGAGGGAACCCTGGTGGTGGTGATGGAGGAGAAAGATGGAGGGATGAAGCAGAAAGGAGGACTCCGTCAGTCTATAGACCTGCATCAGTCATTCGGAAAGTCTTTCGAGTTGCATCAATCGTTCCATAAGTCGTTTGAATCCAATGCAGGGTCGGGGGAGAGTGGCCACTGCAGTGTGGGAACTGAGCCAGATCCCTCCACAGAAAACACTACCTCAGGTACACAGAATACCGTCAGGGCGGCAGGTAGACTAGCCGACCGGCAGGTAGACTAGCGGACCGGCAGGTAGACTAGCGGGGAGGCAGGTAGCCTAGCGGGGAGGCAGGTAGGCTAGCGGTGCGGCACGTAGCCTAGCGGGGAGGCAGGTAGGCTAGCGGGGAGGCAGGTAGACTAGCGGGAAGGCAGGTAGACTAGCGGGGTGACAGGTAGACTAGCGTGGCGGCAGGTGGACTAGCGGGGCGGCAGGTGGACTTGCGGGGCGGCAGGTAGACTAGCGGGGAGGCAGGTAGCCTAGCGGGGAGGCAGGTAGGCTAGCGGTGCGGCACGTAGCCTAGCGGGGAGGCAGGTAGGCTAGCGGGGAGGCAGGTAGCCTAGCGGGGAGGCAGGTAGGCTAGCGGTGCGGCACGTAGCCTAGCGGGGAGGCAGGTAGGCTAGCGGGGAGGCAGGTAGGCTAGCGGGGAGGCAGGTAGACTAGCGGGAAGGCAGGTAGACTAGTGGGGCGGCAGGTAGACTAGCGGGGCGGCAGGTAGACTAGCGGGGCGGCAGGTGGACTAGCGGGGCGGCAGGTGGACTAGCGGGGCGGCAGGTAGCCTAGCGGGGTGGCAGGTATCCTAGCGGGGTGGCAGGTAGACTAGCGGGGCGGCAGGTGGACTAGCGGGGCGGCAGGTAGACTAGCGGGGCGGCAGGTAGCCTAGCGGGGTGGCAGGTAGCCTAGCGGGGCGGCAGGTAGACTAGCGGGGCGGCAGGTAGCCTAGCGGGGTGGCAGGTAGACTAGCGGGGCGGCAGGTAGACTAGCGGGGCGGCAGGTAGCCTAGCGGGACGGCAGGTAGCCTAGCGGGAAGGCAGGTAGTCTAGCGGGACGGCAGGTAGCCTAGCGGGCTGGCAGGTAGCCTAGCGGGAAGGCAGGTAGCCTAGCGGGAAGGCAGGTAGACTAGCAGGAAGGCAGGTAGACTAGCGGACCGGCAGGTAGACTAGCGGGAAGGCAGGTAGCCTAGCGGGAAGGCAGGTAGCCTAGCGGGAAGGCAGGTAGCCTAGCGGGAAGGCAGGTAGCCTAGCGGGAAGGCAGGTAGCCTAGCGGGACGGCAGGTAGCCTAGCGGGAATGCAGGTAGACTAGCGGGAAGGCAGGTAGCCTAGCGGGAAGGCAGGTAGCCTAGCGGGAAGGCAGGTAGCCTAGCGTTGAGTTTTGGGCCAGTAACCAAAAGGTTGTTTGTTTGCCGACAAGGTGAAAACTCTCCAAGCACTCTTCGAGGATGTCTTAGGGGGAGTTGGGATATTTAAAAAATCAAATTTCCAATTCACACACTCATATTCATATTAATACACACGTGTGTGAAATATGACAAATATAAGATATACAGAGATTCTAGCACTCTTCCAAAGATATAAAAAATAGTCAAAATAAGTATATATTATTTTGTGTGTGGGAATTTGATTGATTGATTGACTGGCTGACTGATTGACTTGCTGACTAGCTGATTGATTGACTGACTGACTGTTTGGCTGACTGGCTGACTGACTGACTGGCTGACTGATTGACTGACTGATTGACTGGCTGACTGATTGACTGGCTGACTGATTGACTGGATAACTGGCTGACTGATTGACTGGCTGACTGATTGACTGGCTGACTGATTGACTGGATAACTGGCTGACTGATTGACTGGATAACTGGCTGACTGATTGACTGGCTGACTGATTGACTGGATAACTGACTGACTGATTGGATAACTGGTTGACTGATTGACTGACTGACTGACTGACTGATTGGATAACTGGCTGAGTGATTGACTGGCTGACTGGCTGACTGACTGACTGATTGACTGATTGACTGACTGACTGATTGGATAACTGGCTGACTGATTGACTGGCTGACTGACTGACTGACTGATTGACTGACTGATTGGATAACTGGCTGACTGATTGACTGACCTGACTGACTGATTAACTGACTGATTGGATAACTGGTTAACTGATTGACTGACTGACTGGCTGACTGATTGACTGACTGATTGGATAACTGGCTGACTGACTAACTGGCTGACTGGATAACTGGCTGACTGATTGACTGGCTGACTGACTGATTGACTGACTGATTGGATAACTGGCTGACTGATTGACGGAGTGACTGACTGACTGACTGACTAAGTGATTGACTGACTGATTGACCAACTGGCTGACTGACTGGCTGACTGGTTGTCTGACTAGTTGTCTGACTGACTGACTGACTGACTAGCTGACTGATTGACTGACTACTGGTTGACTGACTTATTGACTGACTGATTAACTGGCTGACTGACTTCTGGCTGACTGACTGATATAATTGACTGACTGATTGGCAGACTGACTGAGTGACTGACAGATTGCTTCCTGTCTCGTCCTGTTCCTGTCAGACCTAAAGAATAAGTGGCACCTGGTGGTGGACCGTCTGACTGTGCTGTTCCTCAAGTTCCTGGAATATTTCCACAAGCTGCAGCTCTTCATCTGGTGGCTCCTAGAGATACACATCATCAAGATCGTCTCTTCGTATATCATACTGGTCTCTGTTAAGGAGGTAAGGGCTGGGGTTTTGAGCCCAGCTGCCCTGCTTGCCACAAAACTGTGGCAAGGCTGAGCTACCGCCTAGGCATTACACTAACAATTGAATGACTAGCTACGTATCACCCAAACCATCTCTGTTTCAGTTGATCCTAATAACAGTCCTTGTCCACTCTTGGAAGTTTATGTTTTTAGTAGGGATCTTTTAATAAAGCTAGTAGTGATACTGACACTAAACGTAACTGTTTCTCCTCTCTGGCAGGTGTCCTTGTTCAACTATGTATTCATGGCTTGCTGGGCCTTCGCTCTGCCCTTCAGTCAGTTCAGACCCCTAGCCTCCAGTATCTGTACAGTCTGGACCTGTGTTATCATCGTCTGTAAGATGTTGTACCAGCTGGAATCTATACAACCTGCCTCTTACTCCAAGAACTGCTCCATGGTGAGTAGGGCAATTCGGTGGGTAGAAAGTTGGTTGGTTGGTTGGTTGGTGACGGAATGGTTGGTTGGCTGATGAAATGGTTGGTTGGTGGTTGGTTTGTTGATGGAATGCTTGGTTGGTTGGTTGGTTGGTTGGTTGATGGAATGGTTGGTTGATTGATGGAAAGGTTGGTTGGTTGATGAATGGTTTGTTGGTTGGTTGGTTGGTTGGTTGGTTGGTTGGTTAATGGAATGGTTGGTTGATGGAATGGTTGGTTGATGGATGGAATGGTTGGTTGGTTGATGGAATGGTTGGCTGGTTGATAGAATGGTTAGTTGGTTGACAGAATGGTTGGCTGGCTGATAGAATGGTTGGTTGATTGGTTGATGGAATGGTTGGTTGGTTGATAGAATGATTGGTTGATGGAATGGTTGGTTGGTTGGCTGATGGAAAGGTTGGTTGGTGGGTTGGTTGGTTGATGGAATGGTTGGTTGGTTGGTTGGTTGGTTAATGGAATGGTTGGTTGGTTGATGGAAAGGTTGGTTGATGGATGGAATGGTTTGTTGGTTGGTTGGTTGGTTGGTTAATGGAATGGTTGGTTGATGGAAAGGTTGGTTGGTGATGGAATGGTTGTCTGGTTGATAGAATGGTTGGTGGTTGATGGAAAGGTTGGTTGGTTGATGGAATGGTTGGCTGGCTGGCTGGTTGATAGAATGGTTGGCTGGCTGCTATAATGGTTGGTTGGTGATATAATGGTTGGTTGATGATAGAATGGTTGGTTGGTGGTGGTTGATGGAATGGTTGGTTGGCTGATGGAAAGGTTGGTTGGTTGATGGAATGGTTTGTTTGTTGGTTGGTTGGTTGGTTGGTTAATGGAATGGTTGGTTGGTTGATGGAAAGGTTGGTTGGTTGATGGAATGGTGTGTTGGTTGGTTGGTGGTTGGTTAATGGAATGGTTGGTTGGTTGGTTGATGGAAAGGTTGGTTGATTGATGGAATGGTTGGCTGGCTGGTGATAGAATGGTTGGTTGGTTGACAGAATGGTTGGCTGGTGATAGAATGGCTGGTTGGTTGATAGAATGGTTGGTGGTTGGTTGATGAAATGGTTGTTTGGTTGATGGAATGGTTGGCTGGATGATGGAATGGTTGGTTGGAAGTTGGTTGATGGAATGGTTGGTTGGTTGGTTGATGGAATGGTTGTTTGGTTGATGGAATGGTTGGCTGGATGATGGAATGGTTGGTTGGAGGTTGGTTGATGGAATGGTTGGTTGGTTAGTTGATGGAATGGTTGGTTCGCTGGCTGGCTGATGGAAAGGTTGGTTGGTGGAATGGTTGGCTGGCTGGTTGACAGAATGGTTGGCTGGTTGATAGAATGGTTGGTTGATGGAATGGTTGGCTGGTTGATGGAATGGTTGGCTGGTTGATGGAATGGTTGGCTGGTTGATGGAATGGTTGGCTGGTTGATGGAATGGTTGGTTGGTGATGGAATGGTTGGTTGGTGGATGGAATGGTTGTTTGGTTGATGGAATGGTTGGCTGGATGATGGAACGGTTGGTTGGAGGTTGGTTGATGGAATGGTTGGCTGGTTGATGGAATGGTTGGTTGGTGATGGAATGGTTGGTTGGTGGATGGAATGGTTGGTTGGTGATGGAATGGTTGGTTGGTGGGTGGAATGGTTGTTTGGTTGATGGAATGGTTGGCTGGATGATGGAATGGTTGGTTGGAGGTTGGTTGATGGAATGGTTGGCTGGTTGATGGAATGGTTGGTTGGTGATGGAATGGTTGGTTGGTGGATGGAATGGTTGGTTGGTTGATGGAATGGTTGGTTAGTGGATGGAATGTTTGGTTGATGGAATGGTTGGTTGGTTGGTGGTTGGTTGGTGAAGGAATGGTTGGTTGGTTGATGGAATGGTTGGTTGGCTGGCTGATGGAAAGGTTGGTTGGTGGGTTGATGGAATGGTTGAATGGTTGGCTGGTGGATAGAATGGTTGGTTGGTTGGTGATGGAATGGTTGGTTGGTGATGGAATGGTTGTTTGGTTGATGTAATGGTTGGTGGAATGGTTTGTGGAATGGTTGGTTGGCTGATGGAAAGGTTGGTTGGTGGGTTGGTTGATGGAATGGTTGTTTGGATGATGGAATGGTTGGCTGGTTGATGGAATGGTTGGTTGGTGGATGGAATGGTTGGTTGGGTGATGGAATGGTTGGCTGCATGATGGAATGGTTGGTTGGATGATGGAATGGTTGGTTGATGGAATGGTTGGTTGGTGGATGGAATGGTTGGTTGGTTGATGGAGTGGTTGGTTGGTTGGTTAATCGAATGGTTGATTGTTTGTTGGAATGGTTGGTTGGTGGATGGAATGGTTTGTTGGTTGATGGAATGGTTTGTTGGTTGATGGAATGGTTGGTTGGTGGATGGAATGGTTGGTTGGTTGATGGAGTGGTTGGTTGGTTGGTTAATCGAATGGTTGGTTGTTTGTTGGAATGGTTGGTTGGTGGATGGAATGGTTTGTTGGTTAATGGAATGGTTTGTTGGTTAATGGAATGGTTGGTTGGTGATGGAAAGTTTGGTTGGTGGTGGAATGGTATGCTGGTTGGTTGATGGAATGGTTGGTTGGTTGATGGAATGGTTGGTTGGATGGTTGTTTTGTTGGTTGATCAAATGGTCGGTTTGTTGATAGAAAGGTTGGTTGGTGATGGAATGGTTGGCTGGTTGTTTGGTCGGTTGGTTTATGGAATGGTTGGCTGGTGGATAGTTTTTTATTTCTGTTTCTCAATTCTATGCCGAAGCCTTGGCCAAAGATATTTGACTCCTGTTCTGATTCCTCTTCCTCCCCAGCCAATGAACTACACAGAGAAACAGAGAGAGGAAATGAAAGACTCGCTGCTGTACAAGGAGCCAGTAGACCCGTCCAACTGGGTCGGACTCAACAAGTTCAACCCTCTACTGGAGAACCTCAGGGTGAGGAGACACTAACCGATCACGTTTACTTATAAAACAAGACATCTGTGTAGTAGTATAGCATCACTTTGGGACATGCAAACATAGGAAATAGTTCTCAAACAAGATAGAAAACTCATACACTGAGTTTTTCATTAATCTCAGAACCCAGGACATTGGGAGAGACTCACCTTTGATTATCTGCCTGTGAGTCAGGACCAGTCTCTGAGTCAGGGCTAGAAGGACTAGCCTCTGAGTCAGAGCTAGAAGGACCAGTCTATGAGTCGGTGCTAGAAGGACCAGTCTCTGAGTCAAGGCTAGAAGGACCTGTCTCTGAGTCAAGGCTAGAAGGACCGGTCTCTGAGTCAGGGCTAGAAGGACCCGTCTCTGAGTCAAGGCTAGAAGGACCGGTCTCTGAGTCAATGCTAGAAGGACCAGTCTGAGTCAGGGCTAGAAGGACCAGTCTCTGAGTCAAGGCTAGAAGGACCAGTCTCTGAGTCAGGGCTAGAAGGACCAGTCTATGAGTCGGGGCTAGAAAGACCAGTCTCCGAGTCAGGGCTAGAAGGACCGGTCTCTGAGTCAGGGCTAGAAGGACCAGTCTCTGAGTCAGGGCTAGAAGGTCCAGTCTCTGAGTCGGTGCTAGAAGGACCAGTCTCTGATTCAGGGTTAGAAGGACCAATCTCTGAGTCAGGGCTAGAAGGACCAGTCTCTGAATCAAGGCTAGAAGGACCAGTCTCTGAATCAAGTCTAATAGGACCCGTCTGAGTCGGTGCAAGAAGGACCAGTCTCTGAGTCAAGGCTAGAAGGACCAGTCTCTGAGTCAGGGCTAGAAGGACCAGTCTCTGAGTCAGGGCTAGAAGGACCAGTCTGAGTTAGGGATAGAAGGACCTGTCTCTGAATCAAGGCTAGAAGGACCAGTCTCTGAATCAAGGCTAGAAGGACCCGTCTGAGTCGGTGCAAGAAGGACCAGTCTCTGAGTCAAGGCTAGAAGGACCAGTCTGAGTCAGGGCTAGAAGGACCAGTCTCTGAGTCAAGGCTAGAAGGACCAGTCTGAGTCGGTGCTAAAAGGACCAGTCTCTGAATCAAGGCTAGAAGGACCAGTCTGTGAGTCAGGGCTAGAAGGACCAGTCTGTGAGTCAGGGCTAGAAGGACCAGTCTCTGAGTCAAGGCTAGAAGGACCAGTCTGAGTCAGGGCTAGAAGGACCAGTCTCTGAATCAAGGCTAGAAGGACCAGTCTCTGAATCAAGGCTAGAAAGACCCGTCTGAGTCGGTGCTAGAAGGACCAATGTCTGAGTCAGGGCTAGGAGGACCAGTCTCTGAGTCAAGGCTAGAAGGACCAGTCTGAGTCAAGGCTAGAAGGACCAGTCTCTGAATCAAGGCTAGAAGGACCAGTCTCTGAATCAAGGCTAGAAGGACCCGTCTGAGTCGGTGCTAGAAGGACCATTCTGAGTCAGAGCTAGAAGGACCAGTCTCTGAGTCAAGGCTAGAAGGACCAGTCTGAGTCGGTGCTAGAAGGACCAGTCTCTGAGTCAGGGCTAGAAGGACCAGTCTCTGAGTCAGGGCTAGAAGGACCAGTCTCTGAGTCAGGGCTAGAAGGACCAATCTCTGAGTCAGGGGTAGAATGACCAGTCTCTGAGTCGGTGCTAGAAGGACCCGTCTCTGAGTCAAGGCTAGAAGGACCAGTCTCTGAGTCAAGGCTAGAATGACCACTCTGAGTCAGGGCTATACTACACATCTACCTCTATCAACTGAGTCAGTACTGCAAAAATAACAAACAATTTATTTGAAATGTACATCAAAGATCTATTCTGTTGCTTCACTGTTTCTTCCTCGCCTCCTCCTCCAGAACAACCTGCTGATGTTGGCCATGCTGGCGTTTGAGGTGACCATCTACCGTCACCAGCAGTACTACAGACTGAGGAACAAGCTCACCGCACCCGCTGCTCGCATCATCTTCCATGACATCACGCGGCAACACCTCGACAACGGCATCGTCAACTGTGTCAAGTACTTCATCAACTACTTCTTCTACAAGTTCGGGCTGGAGGTAGGTAGAAGCGAATATATTCAGAGAGATCACATGGGACGGAGGAAGGTAGAAACTATTATATTCAGAGATCATTTGGGCTAAACTTCACTCTCTCTCTCTACCTCTTTCTCTCCCTGTTCTAGACGTGCTTCCTACTGGCGGTGAATGTGATTGGCCAGCGTATGGATTTCTATGCTATGCTGCATGCCTTCTCTCTGATAGCCGTGATGTACAGACGGAGAAGGAAAGCTATAGCTGAGATCTGGCCTAAATACTGTTGTTTCCAGGCCTGTATTCTAACCTGGCAGTACTTTGTGTGCATCGGGATACCACCTGCAGCTTGCAAAGGTAGGTGTGTCTGTCTGTGTATGTACACAACATGACCCAAAAAATGTGTACACATGCTTGTCGAACATCTCATTGGAGTTGGTTCTCCCTTTGCTGTTATAACAGCCTCCACTCTTCAGGGAAGGCTTTCCACTAGATGATGGAACATTGCTTCTGTAACAGCCTCCACTCTTCTGGGAAGGCTTTCCACTAGATGTTGGTACATTGCTGCTATAACAGCCTCCACTATTCTGGGAAGGCTTTACACTAGATGATGGAACATTGCTTCTGTAACAGCCTCCACTCTTCTGGGAAGGCTTTCCACTAGATGTTGGTACATTGCTGCTATAACAGCCTCCACTCTTCTGGGAAGGCTTTCCACTAGATGTTGGTACATTGCTGCTATAACAGCCTCCACTCTTCTGGGAAGGCTTTCCACTAGATGATGGAACATTGCTGCTATAACAGCCTCCACTCTTCTGGGAAGGCTTTCCACTAGATGATGGAACATTGCTGCAGGGACTTGCTTCCATTCAGCCACAAGAGCATTAGTGAGGTTGGGCACTGATGTTGGGCGATTAGGCCTGGCTTGCAGTCGGCGTTCCAATTCATCCCAAAGGTGTTTGATCAGGGCTTTGAGGTCAGGGCTCTGTGCAGGCCATTCAAGTTCTTCCACAATGATCTTGACAAACCATTTCTGTATGGACATCGCTTTGTGCACGGGGGCATTGTCATGCTGAAACAGGAAAGAGACTTCCCAAAACTGCTGCCACAATGTTGGAAGCACAGAATCGTCTAGAATGTAATTGTATTCTGTAGCGTTAACATTTTCCTTCACCGTAACTAAGGGATCAATCCCGAACCATGAAAAACAGCCCCAGACCATTATTTCTTCTCTTCCAAACTTTTTTTATTATACCTTTGTTCAACTAGACAGGTCATTTAAGAACAAATTCTTATTTACAATGATGGACTTGGAATAGTGGGTCAACTGCCTTGTTCAGGGGCAGAACAACAGATTTTTACCTTGTCAGCTGGGGGATTCGATCTAGCAAACTTTCAGTTACTAGTCCAACGCTCTAACCACTAGGCTACCTGCTGGTTACTAGTCCAACGCTCTAACCACTAGGCTACCTGCTGGTTACTAGTCCAACGCTCTAACCACTAGGCTACCTGTTGGTTACTAGTCCAACGCTCTAACCACTAGGCTACCTGCTCTAACCACTAGGCTACCTGCTCTAACCACTAGGCTACCTGCTCTAACCACTAGGCTACCTGCTCTAACCACTAGGCTACCTGCTCTAACCACTAGGCTACCTGCTGGTTACTAGTCCAACGCTCTAACCACTAGGCTACCTGCTGGTTACTAGTCCAACGCTCTAACCACTAGGCTACCTGCCGCCAGGTAGACTTTAACTGGCTAAACTGTACACTTGGCTCTATGCATTGGGGCAGGTATCGTTCTCCTGGCATCCGCCAAACCCAGATTCGTCCGTCGGAGTGCCAGATGGTGAAGTGTGATTCATCACTCCAGAGAACGTGTTTCCACTGCTCCAGAGTCCAGTGGTGGCGAGCTTTACACCATTCCAGCCGACGCTTGGCATTGTGCGTGGTGATCTTAGGCTTGTGTGCGGCTGCTCAGTCATAGAAACTAATTTAATGAAGATCCAGACGAACATTTCTTGTGCTGACGTTGTTTCCAGAGGCATTTTGGAACTCGGTAGTGAGTGTTGCAACTGAGGAAAGACGCGCTTTTTACGCGCTTCAGCACTCGACGATCCCGTTCTGTGAGCTTGTGTGGCCTACCACTTCGCGGCTGAGCCGTTGTTGCTCCTAGACGTTTCCACTTCACATTAACTGCACTTACAGTTGACCGGGGGGCAGCTCTAACAGGGCAGAAATTTGACGAACTGACTTGTTGGAAAGGTGGCATCCTATGACGATGCCACACAGTCACTGTGACGGTGCCACGTTGAAAGTCACTGAGCTCTTCAGTACGGACCATTCTACTGCCAGTGTTTGTCTATGTCTGTGTGCTCAATTTTATACACCTATCAGCAACGGGTGTGGCTGAAAAAGCCCGAATCCACTAATTTGAAGGGGTGTCCACATACTGCTGAATAGATAGTGTTTGTTGCATTATATAGTTTACATGTATTTGCCTGTTTAAGTGTGTGAAATGTGTGTGATTTTCTTATATTTTAATATAGTATTTTTTTTAATGTTGTTGCTTTCTACCCCTGCAGACTACCCATGGCGGTTCCCTAACTCTGCAATGGACTCCAACGTCATCAAGTGGCTATATTTCCCAGACTTCCACACCAACCCCAACCCAATCTTTCTCGTCTGTATGTATCATATTGTTCTGTTGGACTATAAAGGGATCAGTGGGGACAGGGTTGATATAATGGGATCGGTATGGACAGGGTTGGTATAATGGGATCGGTATGAACAGGGTTGGTATAATGGGATCGGTATGGACAGGGTTGGTATAATGGGATCGGTATGGACAGGGTTGATATAATGGGATCAGTATGGACAGGGTTGATATAATGGATCAGTATAGACAGGGTTGATATAATGGGATCAGTATGAACAGGGTTGATATAATGGGATCGGTATGGACAGGGTTGATATAATGGGATCAGTATAGACAGGGTTGATATAATGGGATCGGTGTGGACAGGGTTGATATAATGGATCGGTGTGGACAGGGTTGATATAATGGGATCAGTATGGACAGGGTTGATATAATGGATCGGTGGGGACAGGGTTGGTATAATGGGATCGGTATGAACAGGGTTGATATAATGGATCGGTGGGGACAGGGTTTGTATAATGGGATCGGTATGAACAGGGTTGATATAATGGATCGGTGGGGACAGGGTTGGTATAATGGGATCGGTGGGGACAGGGTTGATATAATGGGATCGGTGGGGACAGGGTTGATATAATGGGATCAGTATGGACAGGGTTGATATAATGGGATCAGTGGGGACAGGGTTGATATAATGGATCGGTGTGGACAGGGTTGATATAATGGGATCAGTATGGACAGGGTTGATATAATGGGATCAGTGGGGACAGGGTTGGTATAATGGGATCGGTGGGGACAGGGTTGATATAATGGGATCGGTATAGACAGGGTTGATATAATGGATCGGTGTGGACAGGGTTGATATAATGGGATCGGTGGGGACAGGGTTGGTATAATGGGATCAGTGGGGACAGGGTTGGTATAATGGATCGGTGTGGACAGGATTGGTATAATGGGATCAGTATAGACAGGGTTGATATAATGGATCGGTGTGGACAGGGTTGATATAATGGATCGGTGTGGACAGGGTTGATATAATGGGATCGGTGTGGACAGGGTTGGTATAATGGGATCAGTATAGACAGGGTTGATATAATGGATCGGTGGGGACAGGGTTGATATAATGGGATCAGTGTGGACAGGGTTGGATAGAATTGATTATATTGCCTATCTATCAATTCAATTCAATTCAAGGGGCTTTATTGGCATGGGAAACATGTGTTAACATTGCCAAAGCAAGTGAGGTAGATATTATACAAAAGTGAAATAAACAATACAAATTAACAGTAAACATTACACATACAGAAGTTTCAAAACAATAAAGACATTACAAATGTTATATTATATATATACAGTGTTGTAACAATGTACAAATGGTTAAAGCACACAAGTTAAAATAAATAAGCATAAATATGGGTTGTATTTACAATGGTGTTTGTTCTTCACTGGTTGCCCTTTTCTTGTGGCAACAGGTCACAAATCTTGCTGCTGTGATGGCACACTGTGGAATTTCTCCCAGTAGATATGGGAGTTTATCAAAATTGGATTTGTTTTCAAATTCTTTGTGGATCTGTGTAATCTGTGGGAAATATGTCTCTCTAATATGGTCATACATTGGGCAGGAGGTTAGGAAGTGCAGCTCAGTTTCCACCTCATTTTGTGGGCAGTGAGCACATAGCCTGTCTTCTCTTGAGAGCCATGTCTGCCTACGGCGGCCTTTCTCAATAGCAAGGCTATGCTCACTGAGTCTGTACATAGTCAAAGCTTTCCTTAAGTTTGGGTCAGTCACAGTGGTCAGGTATTCTGCCACTGTGTACTCTCTGTTTAGGGCCAAATAGCATTCTAGTTTGCTCTGTTTTTTTGTTAATTCTTTCCAATGTGTCAAGTAATTATCTTTTTGTTTTCTCATGATTTGGTTGGGTCTAATTGTGCTGTTGTCCTGGGGCTCTGTGGGGTGTGTTTGTGTTTGTGAACAGAGCCCTAGGACCAGCTTGCTTAGGGGACTCTTCTCCAGGTTCATCTCTCTGTAGGTGATGGCTTTGTTATGGAAGGTTTGGGAATCGCTTCCTTTTAGGTGGTTGTAGAATTTAACGGCTCTTTTCTGGATTTTGATAATTAGTGGGTATCGGCCTAATTCTGCTCTGCATGCATTATTTGGTGTTCTACGTTGTACACGGAGGATATTTTTGCAGAATTCTGCATGCAGAGTCTCAATTTGGTGTTTGTCCCATTTTGTGAAATCTTGGTTGGTGAGCGGACCCCAGACCTCACAACCATAAAGGGCAATGGGCTCTATGACTGATTCAAGTATTTTTAGCCAGATCCTAATTGGTATGTTGAAATTTATGTTCCTTTTGATGGCATAGAATGCCCTTCTTGGCTTGTCTCTCAGATCGTTCACAGCTTTGTGGAAGTTACCTGTGGCGCTGATGTTTAGGCCGAGGTATGTATAGTTTTTTGTGTGCTCTAGGGCAACAGTGTCTAGATGGAATTTGTGGTCCTGGCGACTGGACCTTTTTTGGAACACCATTATTTTGGTCTTACTGAGATTTACTGTCAGGGCCCAGGTCTGACAGAATCTGTGCAGAAGATCTAGGTGCTGCTGTAGGCCCTCCTTGGTTGGTGACAGAAGCACCAGATCATCAGCAAACAGTAGACATTTGACTTCAGAGTCTAGTAGGGTGAGGCCGGGTGCTGCAGACTGTTCTAGTGCCCTCGCCAATTCGTTGATATATATGTTGAAGAGGGTGGGGCTTAAGCTGCATCCCTGTCTCACCCCACGACCCTGTGTGAAGAAATGTGTGTGTTTTTTGCCAATTTTAACCGCACACTTGTTGTTTGTGTACATGGATTTTATAATGTCGTATGTTTTACCCCCAACACCACTTTCCATCAATTTGTATAGCAGACCCTCATGCCAAATTGAGTCGAAGGCTTTTTTGAAGTCAACAAAGCATGAGAAGACTTTGCCTTTGTTTTGGTTTGTTTGGTTGTCAATTAGGGTGTGTAGGGTGAATACATGGTCTGTTGTACGGTAATTTGGTAAAAGGCCAATTTGACATTTGCTCAGTACATTGTTTTCATTGAGGAAATGTACGAGTCTGCTGTTAATGATAATGCAGAGTATTTTCCCAAGGTTACTGTTGACGCATATTCCACGGTAGTTATTGGGGTCAAATTTGTCTCCACTTTTGTGGATTGGGGTGATCAGTCCTTGGTTCCAAATATTGGGGAAGATGCCAGAGCTAAGGACGATGTTAAAGAGTTTTAGTATAGCCAATTGGAATTTGTTGTCTGTATATTTGATCATTTCATTAAGGATACCATCAACACCACAGGCCTTTTTGGGTTGGAGGGTTTTTATTTTGTCCTGTAACTCGTTCAAGGTAATTGGAGAATCCAGTGGGTTCTGGTAGTCTTTAATAGTTGATTCTAGGATTTGTATTTGATCATGTATATGTTTTTGCTCTTTATTCTTTGTTATAGAGCCAAAAAGATTGGAGAAGTGGTTTACCCATACATCTCCATTTTGGATAGATAATTCTTCGTGTTGTTGTTTGTTTAGTGTTTTCCAATTTTCCCAGAAGTGGTTAGAGTCTATGGATTCTTCAATTACATTGAGCTGATTTCTGACGTGCTGTTCCTTCTTTTTCCGTAGTGTATTTCTGTATTGTTTTAGTGATTCACCATAGTGAAGGCGTAGACTCAGGTTTTCCGGGTCTCTATGTTTTTGGTTGGACAGGTTTCTCAATTTATTTCTTAGATTTTTGCATTCTTCATCAAACCATTTGTCATTGTTGTTCATTTTCTTTGGTTTTCTATTTGAGATTTTTAGATTTGACAGGGAAGCTGAGAGGTCAAATATACTGTTAAGATTTTCTACTGCCAAGTTTACACCTTCACTATTGCAGTGGAACGTTTTACCCAGGAAGTTGTCTAAAAGGGATTGAATTTGCTGTTGTCTAATTGTGTTTTGGTAGGTTTCCAAACTGCATTCCTTCCATCTATAGCATTTCTTAATGTTACTCAGTTCCTTTGGCTTTGATGCCTCATGATTGAGTATTGCTCTGTTCAAGTAGACTGTGATTTTGCTGTGGTCTGATAGGGGTGTCAGTGGGCTGACTGTGAACGCTCTGAGAGACTCTGGGTTGAGGTCAGTGATAAAGTAGTCTACAGTGCTACTGCCAAGAGATGAGCTATAGGTGAACCTACCATAGGAGTCCCCTCGAAGCCTACCATTGACTATGTACATACCCAGCGTGCGACAGAGCTGCAGGAGTTGTGACCCGTTTTTGTTGGTTATGTTGTCATAGTTGTGCCTAGGGGGGCATATGGGGGAGGGAATGCTGTCACCTGCAGGCAGGTGTTTGTCCCCCTGTGTGCTGAGGGTGTCAGGTTCTTGTCCAGTTCTGGCATTTAGGTCGCCACAGACTAATACATGTCCCTGGGCCTGGAAATGATTGATTTCCTCCTTCAGGATGGAGAAGCTGTCTTCATTAAAGTATGGGGATTCTAGTGGGGGGATATAGGTAGCACACAGGAGGACATTTTTCTCTGTTAAGATAATTTCCTTTTGAATTTCTAGCCAAATGTAAAATGTTCCTGTTTTGATTAATTTAATGGAGTGAGTTAGGTCTGCTCTATACCAAATTAGCATTCCCCCTGAGTCCCTTCCCTGTTTCACACCTGGTAGTTTGGTGGATGGGACTACCAGCTCTCTGTAACCTAGAGGGCAACCAGTGGGTCCGTCTCCTCTGTACCAGGTTTCTTGCAGGATGACAATGTCTGCATTACCGATTTCTTTGGTGAAGTCCGGGTTCCTGCTCTTTAGGCCAAAGGCAGATGACCTCAGGCCTTGGATATTCCAGGATGATATAGTGAAGGCTTTTTGTTCCATAAAGTGTCCAATGTTGTTGGTCGTGGTTTGGCCTCAGGCCAGTAAGTGTGAGCAGAGCCTGCTGAGCATCTGGTACATGCCGTTGGCTTGGGCGAGTGTAAGAGTGGGGGTTGGGCTTGTTTGCCCGCTCACTACCTGGGCGTATGTGTGACTTCCATGTTGATGCCCTCTCTGCGGGGGTGGGGTGCATGGGGTGGGCAGGAGTGGCATAGGTCTGATCTGAGGGGGCCTAAATTGGGTGTGGGCATGGTTGATGTGGGGGGGTGTTGATTGGTTGGGGTGGGGGTGTGTCTGGGGGTGCTGTGGTCTGGATGTAGGTCCTCTTGGCGTGGGTCCTCTATGTGTAGGTCCAGGGTGGGGTGCTGAAGGTCTTGGAGGGTGTCTCGCTGGTCTGGGTGGGGTGTCTATTGATCTGTTGCTCCTGTGTGAAGTGTTGGGGCTGCGTTTGAGAGCGATGTCCTTTAGAGTCCGGGCAAAGGTGGGCACTGCTGCCTTGTAGAGGTGGACCTGGTCATAGAGGCTGTCCAGGGTGGAGTGGTGGGCCAGGAAAACATTTGGTTTTGAGGCACAGTCACGGGAGATGCTTGCGTTTACCCGCTGTATTGTAGCAGGGTGGAAGTCTTTTCGTGGTAGCAGGGTGGAGATAACCACTTGTGCATTGGGGAAAGTAGAAGAAGCTTTTTCAATCACTCCCTTCAGTGCTGTGGCCACCCTTTCCTGCTGTGCTCTCAGGTCGTTTGTGCCTGTGTGTATTATTATGTGGCTAGGTGAGCCTAGTTTGTCCTCAGACAGAAGGTCTAGGGCGCACTGGGTGTTTGGACACCAGAGTTTAGATACACTGTGTTTGGGAAAAAGTTTTTTTTCTTCTATAAATTTCCCATTTGAGTCCATAAGGAGAAAAATCTGTGTCTTGTGTTTGTCCTCAGTGGGTGTGGGGGGGTTGTCAGGAGGGCTATCAGGGTGGCTGACAGGGGGGGTGCTCAGGGGGGGTGAGAGCTGCTGGGCTTGGGGTTTTTCTTTTGTCTGTTCTGCTGTGATGTTGACTCTATGGTCAGGGTCTGGTGTGGACTGTTCTGCTGTGGTGTCGAGACTTTTGTCGGGTGATGAGGTGGGCTGTTCTGCTGGCTTCTCTGTGGGGATGGCCACCTCCCTAGTGGGTTGTTCTCTGTCACATGCCATCCCCCTCAACCTCTCCTCCAGCAGTCTGATCCTCTCCTCCATCCCCCTCTCCCTCTCCTCCAGCAGTCTGATCCTCTCCTCTAGTGCTCTGTTCTGCTCCTGCTCCTGCTTCTGCTCTTTCTCCAGTTGAAGTTGTCTCTTAACTGTCCAGAGTCCAGATGTGTCTCTCTCCACCTCCAGCTCTCCTGGTCTGGTTAAGGGGGTGTTGTTGTGCTGGACTGTTGTCTGGGTCTGTGCTGACTGGAGTGTAATCACCTGCTGTTCCAGCTCAACCTGCCTTACCTCCAGCTGGGTGAATTTATCCTTCATTTCAATGAGGGAGAAGTGCTCTGTACTGGGAGGTTGACTGTCTGCTGAGGGTTGCTCGTCTGTGGGGTTATATGATGAAGAGTTTTGGTCTGACCCGCTTGGGGTGGGGGTATCTTTATCAAGGGAGAGCTTCTCCTGCTGGGCTAATTCTTTGATTAGGTGAAAGTCCAGCTGAAACTGTTTGGGGTTGCCCTGTACCAATACTGTTCCAGACTTATATAGATTTATGTTAGCTGACTCAGAGTCCTCGTTGTCAAGTATCCTGAGTTTCCACCCCTCGTTAACCCCCCCTCTCTTAACAGAGGGGTAGTGTGCTAATATAGCACTGTGCCATGCCAGGGGATGGTTTGTGTGGAAGATAAGGTTGCTGATGTTCCCATTTTTGTAATAGTCAGCAAAAAGTGTCTCTTGATTTTCCATAAGGAGCTTCATTTTGTGCTCTTTTCTTGCCTTGTCATTCTTTACACTCCCAGGGTACTGTATTTTAATTACCTCTGAACAGCAGGAGGGAGCCTCTAAGGCCTCTCCATTTGGTTGGGGTAGACTATTCGACTCTCCTGCCATTGTTGGGCTAATGGTCTTTGACACCTCTCACTTGACACGTCAGTGCTAGTTGAAGCTGTATCAAGCTTGGCAATTATGTTTCATTCAATGCTTATAAAGTAATGTCATGTATTTTTCTTCTTGGCTTTTGGCAATAGAATATAGTTTCAGACTAAACATTACTCACTCAGTTCCAGGTTGGGTGGTGTTTTCAGGTTACTGTTGTTTTCCAGAGAATTTGCTGTGTAATAATCCTTGGTAGTTGTGAATCTTTCAGGTGATTCCGTAATTCCGTCCAAAATCAGGTTGTAGGTTTTGAGTTTTGATTTGAATTTAGGGTTATGTTGTAGAGGGTAGCATCCTGTATGTGTTCCTGACAAAAAATCCAAGTTTAACTAACTCTAAATCTATATTTTTTAAAGAAAATGCTGAAAAATGCAGGAGCTCATCTGATCATGACCTCTATCTCTCTATCTCTCTATCTCTATCTCTCTATCTACCTCTCTATCTCTCTCTCTATCTCTCTATCTCTATCTACATTTTTGATTTAATACTAGTTTGATATGTAGCTAAAATCTGCTTTTCTAAGTTCTCTCCTTCCTACCTCCTCTCCTTCCTACCTCCTCTCCTCTGTCCTCCTCTCCTCTCTCCTCCTTCTCTCCTCTCCTCCTCTCCTTCCTACCTCCTCTCCTCTCTCCTCCTCTCTTCTCTCCTCCTCTCTTCCTCTCCTCTCTCCTCCTCTCCTCCTCTCCTCTCTCCTCCTCTCTTCATCTCGTCTCTAGATGACTTCATGCTCCTCCTCTGCGCCTCACTCCAGGGGAGTATATTTGATGAGGAGAACAAGGCAGCCGTCCGTCTCATGGCCGGAGACAACGTGGAGATCTGTAGAGACCTCGACGCAGCCTCCTTCAGCGTTCACAACCCTGTGCCCGACTTCATACACTGCAGGTAGGTCGACCTGTAACCATTAGAAACAGCATACCCGTACATACAGTATGTCTAGTTACTGTGTTTCTAAAAGGTTTAGTGAGCCACTGAAGTAGCAACCGGAGGCTCTCCACCTAGATTGCACGGGTCAGCAAGTGAGAAAGGGCGATTGGGGTAGACAGATGGGGATAGAGAGAGGGGGGGGGGGGGGGGTAAGAGGCCATTCTGTTGCTGTTCATTCTCATCGATCTAACGTTCCACTGTTTTGATGCTCAGAGTGGAGAACTGTTTCATTATGGCACTCTGTGTCCATCAACAGCAATAGTGAAGAGAACACACATCTTTATACCAGCCTGCTGTAACTGCAGGCCAAATGCTACCCTATTCCCTATATAGTGCACAACTTTTGGGCTCTTGTCAAAAGTAGTGCACTATGTATGGGATATATTGCAATTTGGAACTCGGCCCCCTCAACCCTTATTCCCCGGCACTTATTCTCTGTTTTTTCCACGTATCACATTACGGATATGGAGGTAGAGAGAAATCCATAAACCACAAAACACTCTGTCCAATCAGTGTCTGTCACTCCGGCTCTCTCTCTCCCTCTCTCTCTCTCTCGCTTTCTCTGTCTGTCTCTCTATCTCTCTCTCTCTCTCTCTCTTTCTCTCTCTCTCTCTCTCTCTCTCTCTCTCTCTCTCTCTCTCTCTCTCTCTCTCTCTCTCTCTCTCTCTCTCTCTCTCTCTCTCTCTCTCTCTCTCTCTCTCTCTCTCTCTCTCTCTCTCTCTCTCTCTCTCTCTGTCTGTCTGTCTGTCTGTCTGTCTGTCTGTCTGTCTGTCTGTCTGTCTGTCTGTCTGTCTGTCTGTCTGTCTGTCTGTCTCTCTCTCTCTTTCTCTGTCTCTCTCTCTATCTCTCTCTCTCTCTCTTTCTCTGTCTGTCTCTCTCTCTCTCTCTTCGACTCAGACTCTTTCGTCTGGTACTCTGTTTAACTTAATAATAGCCTTCAATGTACGGAAAAGTACATACTTTTTTTCCCTTCTTGATGTGATTGAGTTTGATGGAGGACCACAGTCATCTATCTATCTATCTATCTATCTATCTATCTATCTATCTATCTATCTATCTATTCAATTCAATTCAAGGGGCTTTATTGGCATGGGAAACATGTGTTAACATTGCCAAAGCAAGTGAGGTAGATAATATACAAAAGTGAAATAAACAATAAAAATTAACAGTAAACATTACACATACAGAAGTTTCAAAACAATAAAGACATTACAAATGTCATATTATATATATACAGTGTTGTAACAATGTACAAATGGTTAAAGCACACAAGTTAAAATAAATAAACATAAATATGGGTTGTATTTACAATGGTGTTTGTTCTTCACTGGTTGCCCTTTTCTTGTGGCAACAGGTCACAAATCTTGCTGCTGTGATGGCACACTGTGGAATTTCACCCAGTAGATATGGGAGTTTATCAAAATTGGATTTGTTTTCGAATTCTTTGTGGATCTGTGTAATCTGAGGGAAATATGTCTCTCTAATATGGTCATACATTGGGCAGGAGGTTAGGAAGTGCAGCTCAGTTTCCACCTCATTTTGTGGGCAGTGAGCACATAGCCTGTCTTCTCTTGAGAGCCATGTCTGCCTACGGCGGCCTTTCTCAATAGCAAGGCTATGATCACTGAGTCTGTATGTCACGATCGTGTGGAGGAGAGACGGACCAAAACGCAGCATGAGGAAAATAAGCCATCTTCTTTTAATAAATGAACGAAGATGAACATGAAACGAAAACACTATACAAACAAACAAAAAACAACAAATGATCGTGAAGCTAAATAACGCAAGTGCCCAGACAAGCAACAAACGTTAAACAAGACAACTACCCACAAAAGCCTACTGCCTATGGCTACCTTAAATATGGCTCCCAATCAGAGACAAATGAATGACAGCTGTCTCTGATTGAGACCCAATCTAGGCAGCCATAGACATAACTAGACAACCTCACAATTATCTATCCCATACACAAACAACACCCATAGACTAACCAAAACACACACAACATACAATGCCCACCCCAACTCACGCCCTGACCAACTAAACAATAATCAAAATAACATAAAAATAGGTCAGGAACGTGACACTGTACATAGTCAAAGCGTTCCTTAAGTTTGGGTCAGTCACAGTGGTCAGGTATTCTGCCACTGTGTACTCTCTGTTTAGGGCCAAATAGCATTCTAGTTTGCTCTGTTTTTTTGTTAATTCTTTCCAATGTGTCAAGTAATTATCTTTTTGTTTTCTCATGATTTGGTTGGGTCTAATTGTGCTGTTGTCCTGGGGCTCTGTGGGGTGTGTTTGTGTTTGTGAACAGAGCCCTAGGACCAGCTTGCTTAGGGGACTCTTCTATCTATCTATCTATCTATCTATCTATCTATCTATCTATCTATCTATCTATCTATCTATCTATCTATCTATCTATCTATCTATATGTCTGTCTGTCTGTCTGTCTGTCTGTCTGTCTGTCTGTCTGTCTGTCTGTCTGTCTGTCTGTCTGTCTGTCTGTCTGTCTGTCTGTCTGTCTGTCTGTCTGTCTGTCTGTCTGTCTGTCTGTCTGTCTGTCTGTCTGTCTGTCTGTCTGTCTGTCTGTCTGTCTGTCTGTCTGTCTGTCTGTCTGTCTGTCTGTCTGTCTGTCTGTCTGTCTGTCTGTCTGTCTGTCTGTCTACTCATATTGCCATTTGGGATGCAGATACACTGAACACAACATGTAAACACAACATGTAAACAAAACATGTAAACAAAACATGTAAACACAACATGTAAACACAACATGTAAACACAACATGTAAACAAAACATGTAAACACAACATGCAAAGTGTAGGTGTCATGTTTCATGAGCTGAAATAAAAGATCCCAGCAATTTGTCATGCGCACAAAAAGCTTATTCCTCTCAAATGTTGTGCACAAATTTGTTTACATCCCTGTTAGTGAGCAGTTCTCCTTTGCCAAGATAATCCATCCACCTGACAGGTGTGGGTTATCAAGAAGCTGATTAAACAGCACGATCATAACACAGGTGCACCTTGTGCTGGGGACAATAAAAGGCCACTCTAAATGTGCAGTTTTGTCACACAACACAATGCCACAGATGTCTCAAGTTTTGAGTGAGCGTGCAATTGGCATGCTGACTACATGAATGTCCACCAGAGCTGTTGCCAGAGAAGTGAATGTTCAGTTCTCTCACATAAGCCGCCAACTCAAACGGGGCGGCAGCGTAGCCTAGTGGTTAGAGCGTTGGGCTAGTAACCGAAAGGTTGCAAGATCGAATTCCCGAGCTGACAAGGTACAAATCTGTCGTTCTGCCCCTGAACAAGGCAGTTAACCCACTGTTCCTAGGCCGTCATTGAAAATAAGAATTTGTTCTTAACTAACTTGCCTCGTTAAATAAAGGTAAAAAAAAAAAAATCATTTTAGAGAATTTGGTATTGCGTCCAACCGGCCTCACAACCGCAGGCCATGCCAGCCCAGGACCTCCACTTCTTCACCTGAGGGAATCGTCTGAGACCAGCCACCCGGACAGCTGATGAAATTGAGGATTATTTCTGTCATAAAGCCCTTTTTCGGGAAAAAAACTCATTCTGATTGGCTGTGCCCCTGCCCAGTCATGTGAAATCCATAGATTAGGGGTTAATTTATTTATTTTAATTGACTGATTTCCATACATGAACTGTAACTCAGTAAAATCTTTGAAATTGTTGCATGTTGCATTTAGATTTTTGTTCAGTGTATTTGAGTTTAGTTCCTTTTATACACCATGCTTTTAGCAGACTCTACTTTAGTACTATACACTCTCTCATATACTGTACAGTAGAGTACATACCTGAACATACCTGAACTGGATCGAGTTATCACAAGGCTCTCTCTCTCTCTCTCTCTCTCTCTCTCTCTCTCTCTCTCTCTCTCTCTTTCTCTCTTTCTCTCTTTCTCTCTTTCTCTCTCTCTCTCTCTCTCTCTCTCTCTCTCTCTCTCTCTCTCTCTCTCTCTCTCTCTCTCTCTCTCTCTTTCTCTCTTTCTCTCTTTCTCCCTTTCTCCCTTTCTCCCTTTCTCTCTTTCTCTCTTTCTCTCTTTCTCAATCTCTCTCTCTCTCTCTCTCTCTCTCTCTCTCTCTCTCTCTCTCTCTCTCTCTCTCTCTCTCTCTCTCTCTCTCTCTTTCTCTCTCTCTCTTTCTCTCTTTCTCCCTTTCTCCCTTTCTCCCTTTCTCTCTTTCTCTCTTTCTCTCTTTCTCTCTTTCTCAATCTCTCTCTTTCTCTCTTTCTCTCTTTCTCTCTTTCTCCCTTTCTCCCTTTCTCTCTTTCTCTCTTTCTCTCTTTCTCAATCTCTCTCTCTCTCTCTCTCTCTCTCTCTCTCTCTCTCTCTCTCTCTCTCTCTCTCTCTCTCTCTCTCTCTCTCTCTCTCTCTTTCTCTCTTTCTCTCTTTCTCCCTTTCTCTCTTTCTCAATCTCTCTCTTTCTCTCTTTCTCTCTTTCTCTCTTTCTCCCTTTCTCTCTTTCTCCCTTTCTCCCTTTCTCTCTTTCTCTCTTTCTCTCTTTCTCTCTTTCTCAATCTCTCTCTTTCTCTCTTTCTCTCTTTCTCTCTTTCTCCCTTTCTCCCTTTCTCTCTTTCTCTCTTTCTCTCTTTCTCTCTTTCTCAATCTCTCTCTCTCTCTCTCTCTCTCTCTCTCTCTCTCTCTCTCTCTCTCTCTCTCTCTCTCTCTCTCTTTCTCCCTTTCTCCCTTTCTCTCTTTCTCTCTTTCTCTCTTTCTCTCTTTCTCTCTTTCTCAATCTCTCTCTTTCTCTCTTTCTCTCTTTCTCCCTTTCTCTCTTTCTCTCTTTCTCTCTTTCTCTCTTTCTCACTTTCTCTTTCTCTCTCTCTTTCTCTCTCTCTCTCTCTCTCTCTCTCTCTCTCTCTCTCTCTCTCAGTAGAGTACATACCTGTCCACTCCATATATTATATTATCAACCGTAATTTCCATTTATTGATCGATCACAATCAGACTCTTACTGTAAGCCTCACCGTTATTGATCTAGTTCAAATGATGTGATTGATGGATGTATTTACAGATTATATTACAGAACAACCACAAACATTGTTTAGATTTTTCCTGTGCACTCAACATGATGCTTTTTCCTACTGTAGCTCAATGACCTAAAGATATATCTTATATGATTACAGACAAGGGGTTTTCCCATTTAGGTAAAGTGGTCAGGGAAAAGGGGATGAGGTTTGAACCTGGGTCTGTGCATTACACTGAGCTAAAGACTTGAACACATTGAACACATTAAACACGTTGAACACATTGAACACATTGAACACGTTGAACACATTGGACACGTTGAACACATTGGACACGTTGAACACATTGAACACGTTGAACACATGAAACACATGAAAAAATTGAACACGTTGGACACATTAAACACATTGAACACGTTGAACACATTGGACACGTTGAACACATTAAACACATTGAACACGTTGAACACATTAAACACATTGAACACGTTGAACACATTGAACACATTGGACACATTAAACACATTGAACACGTTGAACACATTAAACACATTGAACACGTTGAACACATTAAACACATTGAACACGTTGAACACATTGAACACATTGGACACATTAAACACATTGAACACGTTGAACACATTAAACACATTGAACACATTGAACACGTTGGACACATTAAACACATTAAACACATTGAACACGTTGAACACATTAAACACATTGAACACATTAAACACATTGAACACGTTGAACACATTGGACACATTAAACACATTGAACACATTGAACACGTTGAACACATTGGACACATTAAACACATTGAACACGTTGAACACATTAAACACATTGAACACATTGAACACATTAAACACATTGAACACATTGAACACGTTGAACACATTAAACACATTGAACACGTTGAATACATTGAACACATTAAACACATTGAACACATTGAACACGTTGAACACATTAAACACATTGAACACGTTGAATACATTGAACACATTGAACACGTTGAACACATTAAACACATTGAACACGTTGGACACATTAAACACATTGAACACGTTGAACACATTAAACACATTGAACACATTGAACACGTTGAACACATTAAACACATTGAACACATTGAACACGTTGAACACATTAAACACATTGAACACGTTGAATACATTGAACACATTGAACACGTTGAACACGTTGAACTTGGCCCTTCACTTTTTCCCCTTCTCTCCGGTCCTTTTACCAGATCCTACCTGGACATGCTGAAGGTGATCATGTTCAGCTACCTGTTCTGGTTCGTCCTCACCATCATCTTCATCACCGGCACCACGCGTATCAGCCTCTTCTGTTTGGGCTACCTGGTGGGATGCTTCTACTTCCTGCTGTTCGGCGGGGAGCTGCTGCTCAAGCCAATCAAAAAGATCCTACACTACTGGGACTTCCTGATCGCCTATAACGTGTTTGTGATCACCATGAAGAATATCCTGTCTGTGAGTAGGACCATGGTTATGAGCAGCTTATAGAGGGTTTATATAGCATTCTTAAGTGTTCATAAGCACTACATACTGTGGATGCTTTACAATCATACGCAAAGTCATGTTACATAAAGGGGTCCTTCCATCCGGTGTTTGATCTGATTCACCCTGTAGATCTGATTCACCCTGTAGATCTGATTCACCCTGTAGATCTGATTCACCCTGTAGATCTGATTCACCCTGTAGATCTGATTCACCCTGTAGTTCTGATTCATCCTGTAGTTCTGATTCACCCTGTAGATCTGATTCACCCTGTAGATCTGATTCACCCTGTAGTTCTGATTCATCCTGTAGATCTGATTCACCCTGTAGATCTGATTCACCCTGTAGATCTGATTCACCCTGTAGTTCTGATTCATCCTGTAGATCTGATTCACCCTGTAGTTCTGATTCACCCTGTAGTTCTGATTCACCCTGTAGTTCTGATTCATCCTGTAGATCTGATTCATCCTGTAGATCTGATTCACCCTGTAGATCTGATTCACCCTGTAGATCTGATTCACCCTGTAGTTCTGATTCACCCTGTAGTTCTGATTCACCCTGTAGATCTGATTCACCGTATAGATCTGATTCACCCTGTAGATCTGATTCACCCTGTAGATCTGATTCACCCTGTAGATCTGAGTCCTTGTTTAAACCTTTCTGCCAGCCTGTATATCTGATTCCTCGTCTCTGTGTTGTGATCAGATCCTGGCCTGTGGTTACATCAACGTCCTGGTGGTCAACAATTGTTGGCTGATCCAGCTCCTCAGTCTGGCCTGCACCATCAAGGAGTACAAGGTCGTCATCAACAGAGACATCACACGTAAGTCTCTCACTGAATAACGGATCACTAAACGTCAGGAAGTTCAGTGACATTCAACAGTTAAAATTAATCAATTAAATATGTACGTGTTTTAAGAAGGAGATTAAATGTAGAAATGATACAACTAAAGGTGTTCCGTGTGTGTGTGTGTGTGTGTGTGTGTGTGTGTGTGTGTGTGTGTGTGTGTGTGTGTGTGTGTGTGTGTGTGTGTGTGTGTGTGTGTGTGTGTGTGTGTGTGTGTGTGTGTGTGTGTGTGTGTGTGTGTGTGTGTGTGTGTGTGTATATGTGTGTATGTGTATATGTGTGTGTGTGTATATGTGTGTGTGTGTCTCCTCTCTAGCTGCGGACGGTGGTAAGAAGTGTGATCTGCCCAAAGACGAGGCTGGTATCATCTGGGACAGTATCTGTTTTGCCTTCCTGCTGTTGCAGAGACGTGTCTTCATGAGTTACTACTTCCTACATGTGGTGGCTGACATCAGGGCCTCACAGATACTGGCCTCCAGGTATAAACACAACTGGGGTTCCAAACCCCAGGTCCTTTAAATGCCACAAAAAAATGTATTTTAAATTTTTTAATTTCACCTTTATTTAACCAGTTAGGCTAGTTGAGTACAAGTTCTCATTTACAACTGCGACCTGGCCAAAATAAAGCAAAGCAGTGTAACACAGACAACAACACAGAGTTACACATGGAATAAACAACGAACAAGCCAATAACACAATAAACAAGTCAATGACACAGTAGAAAAAAAGAAAGTCTATATACAGTGTGTGTAAATGGCATGAGGAGGTAGGCAATAAATAGGCCATAGTAGCGAATAATTACAATTTAGCAGATTAACACTGGAGTGATAGATGAGCAGATGATGATGTGCAAGTAGAGATACTGGTGTGCAAAAGAGCAGAAAGGTAAATAAAAACAGTATGGGGATGAGGTAGGTAGATTGGGTGGGCTATTTACAGATGGACTATGTACAGCTGCAGCGATCGGTTAGCTGCTCAGATAGCAGATGTTTAAAGTTGGTGAGGGAAATAAAAGTCTCCAGCTTCAGCGATTTTTGCAATTCGTTCCAGCCACTGGCAGCAGAGAACTGAGCTAAAGTCTAGGCATTAGGTTGGGGAGCTAACTCAAGTCTTTAGGTCTCAGGCAAGGTTACTCAACGCACCAGGTTACTCATCGCACCAGGTTACTCATCGCACCAGGTTACTCATCACACCAGGTTACTCATCACACCAGGTTACTCAACACACCAGGTTACTCATCACACCAGGTTACTCAACACACCAGGTTACTCAACACACCAGGTTACTCATCACACCAGGTTACTCATCGCACCAGGTTACTCATCGCACCAGGTTACTCATCACACCAGGTTACTCATCACACCAGGTTACTCATCACACCAGGTTACTCATCACACCAGGTTACTCAACACACCAGGTTACTCATCACACCAGGTTACTCATCACACCAGGTTACTCATCACACCAGGTTACTCATCGCACCAGGTTACTCATCACACCAGGTTACTCATCACACCAGGTTACTCATCACACCAGGTTACTCATCACACCAGGTTACTCATCACACCAGTGTGGTTCCATAGACCTCCATTGCACCAGCAAACTCTTTGCAACTGTTCTCACTCCGCTGTAGTACTGTGATGATAACGTATATGTGATATGATCATGTATCTGTGATATGGTAATGTATCTGTGATATGGTAATGTATCTGTGATATGGTAATGTATCTGTGATATGATAATGTATCTGTGATATGATAACGTATATGTGATATAGTAATGTATCTGTGATATGATAATGTATCTGTGATATGGTAATGTATCTGTGATATGGTAATGCATATGTGATGTGGTAATGTATCTGTGATATGGTAATGTATCTGTGATATGGTAATGCATATGTGATGTGGTAATGTACAGTATCTGTGATATGGTAACGTATCTGTGATGTGGTAATGTATCTGTGATATGATAATGTATCTGTGATATGGTAATGCATATGTGATGTGGTAATGTACAATATCTGTGATGTGATCATGTATCTGTGATATGGTAATGTATATGTGATGTGATCATGTATCTGGGATATGGTAATGTATCTGTGATGTGATAATGTATCTGGGATATGGTAATGTATCTGTGATGTGATAATGTATCTGTGATATGGTAATGTATCTGTGATGTGATGATGTATGTGTGTGTTTCAGAGGGGCTGAATTGTTCCAGGCTACTATAGTGAAGGCAGTCAGAGCCAGACTGGAGGAAGAGAACAAGTCTATGGAACAGCTGAAGAGACAGTAAGTCACAACAGCCGTCTGCTTGATATGGACCTTCCCTTTAAACCTTTATCTATTACCCTTTATCCAGCCTTTATCTATTAACCTAACCTTTAAACCTTTACCTATTAACCTAACCTTTAAACCTTTATCTATTACCCTTTATCCAGCCTTTATCTATTAACCTAACCTTTAAACCTTTATCTATTAACCTTCCCTTTAAACCTTTATCTATTAACCTTCCCTTTAAACCTTTACCTATTAACCTTCCCTTTAAACCTTTATCTATTACCCTTCCCTTTAAACCTTTATCTATTAACCTTTATCCAGCCTTTATCTATTAACCTAACCTTTATCAAGCCTTTACCTAATAACCTTCCCTTTAAACCTTTATCTATTAATCTTCCCTTTAAACCTTTATCTATTAACCTAACCTTTAAACCTTTATCTATTAACCTAACCTTTAAACCTTTATCCATTAACCTTCCCTTTAAACCTTTATCTATTAACCTAACCTTTAAACCTTTATCTATTAACCTAACCTTTAAACCTTTACCTATTAACCTTCCCTTTAAACCTTTATCTATTATTAACCTAACCTTTAAACCTTTATCTATTAACCTAACCTTTAAACCTTTATCTATTAACCTAACCTTCATACCTTTATCTATTAATTTTTCCTTTTAAAACTTTATCCATTAACCTTCCTTTTAAACCTTTATCCATTAACCTTCCCTTTAAACCTTTATCTACTAACATTCCCTTTAAACCTTTATCTATTAACTTTCCCTTTAAACCTTTATCTATTAACCTAACCTTTAAACCTTTATCTATTACCCTTTATCCAGCCTTTATCTATTAACCTAACCTTTAAACCTTTATCTATTAACCTTCCCTTTAAACCTTTATCTATTAACCTTCCCTTTAAACCTTTACCTATTAACCTTCCCTTTAAACCTTTATCTATTACCCTTCCCTTTAAACCTTTATCTATTAACCTTTATCCAGCCTTTATCTATTAACCTAACCTTTATCAAGCCTTTACCTAATAACCTTCCCTTTAAACCTTTATCTATTAATCTTCCCTTTAAACCTTTATCTATTAACCTAACCTTTAAACCTTTATCTATTAACCTAACCTTTAAACCTTTATCCATTAACCTTCCCTTTAAACCTTTATCTATTAACCTAACCTTTAAACCTTTATCTATTAACCTAACCTTTAAACCTTTACCTATTAACCTTCCCTTTAAACCTTTATCTATTATTAACCTAACCTTTAAACCTTTATCTATTAACCTAACCTTTAAACCTTTATCTATTAACCTAACCTTCATACCTTTATCTATTAATTTTTCCTTTTAAAACTTTATCCATTAACCTTCCTTTTAAACCTTTATCCATTAACCTTCCCTTTAAACCTTTATCTACTAACATTCCCTTTAAACCTTTATCTATTAACTTTCCCTTTAAACCTTTATCTATTAACCTAACCTTTAAACCTTTATCTATTAACCTTTAAACCTTTATCTATTAACCTTCCCTTTAAACCTTTATCTATTAACCTAACCTTTAAACCTTTATCTATTAACCTTTATCCAGCCTTTATCTATTAACCTAACCTTTAAACCTTTACCTATTAACCTTCCCTTTAAACCTTTATCTATTAACCTTTAAACCTTTATCTATTAACCTTTAAACCTTTATCTATTAACCTAACCTTTAAACCTTTATCCATTAACCTTCCCTTTAAACCTTTATCTATTAACCTTCCCTTTAAACCTTTATCTATTAACCTAACCTTTATCCAGCCCTTACCTATTAACCTTCCCTTTAAACCTTTATTTTTTAACCTAACCTTTATCCAGCCGTTATCTATTTACATAACCCTTATCCAGCCTCTAACAGGCCAAATGGTCCAAATAGTATTTGCTTTCTTTCAATATTGTTCTAGAAACATGGAAGAAGAGAGAGAAACCTTGTCTGCTTTCTCTTGATAGATCGAACTGAGTGTTGTCATTCAAACATCTTTCTGTCTCCGTCTCTCTCCCTCTCAGGATGGACCGTATAAAGCAGCGCCAGGAGAAGTTTAAGAGTGGGAAGAAAAAGATGTTGAGCCTGGCTCAGGAATCTGGGGACAGAGAGAACCCCATCCAGCCACAGGAGTCAGGGGACAGAGAGTACCCCATCCAGCCACAGGAGTCAGGGGACAGACAGAACCCCATCCAGCCACAGGAGCAGGAGGAAGAGGATGATGGTACTGTATCATGATGAAGGCTCTTAACGTCTCTCTAGGAGTACTGATGTTAAAACTAGGTGGAATGGCTAATCAATATAGACTGGGTGTTGGTTAGTTCTCATGGCACGTTTAGGAAACCCTGGAGTAGATTTTCATACCATCCCAATCATTATAATATCATTACTGCAAACAATGTTGTGGTCACAATGCTTCATGAAGATATATATATATATTTTTTTAAAGATACCGTTTAACTTGCACAAAGTCTGAATGAAGAAATATTTTTGCAATATAAAGCATAATTGATCTACATGTGAAACCATTTTTATTTTAGGAGCAGAGCGAGAAAGAGAGAAAGAGAAAGTGAAAGAAACAGCCAAGACTAAAAAAAGGCAGTGGTGGCGGCCTTGGGTTGACCACGCCTCCAGTAGGTTGACCCCTCCTTCTTTCTCCGCTCTGATTGACTGTTGTGTCCTTGACCAGAACTATCAGAGGATCCCCATACTGCACCTGGGCTCCAGACGACCCAAAACAAACGTCAATGTTCCATCCAGACCTCAGTCCTTTTCTGTCTCTATTTAAGGCCCCTCGATTCATTAATTAATTGATTAGTTAATTGTTCGACTGATTGATGAACCGTAAAACATCAGAAATATACAGACGGGATAGTGGTCAGATTTGCTGGAATTAAATAAGACAATACTACAATATGCCTCAACTAATGGCAATGGGGGCCATAAATAGACTATTTCCCACGAGAGAAAAGAAAATAACTGATGCCTGTGATGTTTGTGGTTGTGGTCCTGGTGAGGCCACAGTAGGGAATCTCTCGTTGTGAAAGATTCTATTAGACAGAGCAAAGTGCCTTCTCCCTTTTCATTCTTTCTTTCTTGGAAGAATGAAGGGTGAAGGATTATGTCTCTGTTATAGTCATGATCACCAATATATGTGTCTCGCACGAGGGGAAAACTGAGCAATACTGATCAGAACGATCCACATTTAATAAGGTTTGAAGGTTTTAATAAGGAAAAACAAGTTTCAAAATTGACATTGAAAAGCTGTAGAAAACTAAACCCACGTTTCTCTGAGGTGTGTCTCAGTTGTTCTCTGTGGTGTGTCTCAGTTGAATTGATTTCTTAGGATCACCCCGTCATATCGTTGCGTTCATTATATGATTTACCCAGTTCACCCCTCATCCTAACCCCATTCATATATTACCCAGCATCCTCCTCTCTTCCTGTCCCCCCCCCCCCCCATTATGGCTCTTCTGTTCAAGGACATAAGTCAGTTTCAACTATTACAATTCTTTTAAAGGTCTGCCCAAATCACCTCAATCTATGCCATGTCTTAGTAAACAAACTAATATGCTAATATTGTGTGTCTAACATTGTGTTTGCTTTCCCTTATCAACTTCATCCCACTAGTAGGCTTTTTGAATACAACCAACCTCTGCTGTCTCACACTTACCTAGTTTACAGACTCTCAACACCCCAAAACATCACCTGCTTTCAAGCCCTTTCCTCCAGTTAATATTAACAGCACCTTGCTCTCTACTCATCAGTGGTGAGAAGTGGAGATTATTACTTGTTTGAAACTGACAGTGAAGAAGAGGAGGAAGAGGAGGAGAAAAGAGAGGATCAAGAGCTGCCCAAGAAGTCAGCGTTTCAGGTGAGCTCCAGACCAGACCAGCGTCAACGTTTCCTCACTATACTAAAGTAGTTGCGCCGTATTACTGTAGTGTGAAATATTTCATTGTATTTCATTGTCAATATTGTCTAGTTTAGTATCAGATTATCTGTTGCCACTACTAGTGTTGGAAAAGATATGTACTTTCATCTTTCTGTTTTCTACTAACTACCCTTACCACCCTTTATCCATCCTCTTCAGCGAGCAATTGGGAAGTTTGCCTCAGCCCTTATAGCTCTGCCCAGATCTATCATTAAACTGCCCAAAACCATCCTTCAGTATGTAATCAGGGCAGCCAAGGTACCAAATAACAGATTCAGCATCTCCTCTTACCACAGCCTGTGTAGACTGTATCCTGTGTCCTCAGCCTGTATCTCCTCTTACCCCACAGCCTGTGTAGACTGTATCCCGTGTCCTCAGCCTGTATCTCTTCTTACCACAGCCTGTGTAGACTGTATCCTGTGTCCTCAGCCTGTTTTGTGTAGATATGCTGTTTCAATGAAGGCCAATGCATGTATAGCCAACTGTCTTTCCATCCCATATCCGATCCAATACCATATCCATTTAGAAACAAAAAATATCCGAAATATTCCAGACTGGATGGGGATGGAACTACAGTGGTCCTTCTGTCATGTGTTTTAAGTGACAGATTGTTTTGAAGCAGTTTGCATGAACTTGAGCCTTTTACCAACAGGTCTCAGAAAATGCATTGGTGTTGTTATCACACATTTGAGATTGTGGGGTGGTTTGCTCTATTGTACTAGAGTCTGTACAAGGTTAAAAATATTTACAATAGAGGCTTCGATATTGTCGCCTAGTCACGATGAAGCCATTGTTACAAATTACAATATAAGAGTGTAAAACACCATAAATCGCAGGTGGGCGTCTACCTTTTGTACTGATGTGCAGTGAAGCAAAAACACTCTAAAATTGTCATATTTTCTTTGTGACTCAGATCTCGATTGTTTTGATTTGTCTGTGGTTTAAAGGGTTAACTAATGGTCACCTGGCTTGCCATTTGCTCTTGTTTTATTTGCCTTTGAGTGTTCCCGCCTTGACCGTAGCACTCCTTTGATTGGCCTGAATCCTTGAGATCTGTGTGATTGGCCTGAATCCTTGAGATCGGTGTGATTGGCCTGAATCCTTGAGATCTGTGTGCATAACTATTTTTTTCCTGTACAAATTGTCATCTATATATGAATCAACACGAAAAAATACATGAATCAATACATGAATCAATACAAATCAATACATGAATCATTACATTAATCAATGAGAATTAATACATGAATCAAAACATGAACAATACATGAATCAACACAAATCAATACATTAATCATTACATGAATCAACGCGAATCAATACATGAATCAATACATGAACAATACATGAATTGACATGAATCAATACATTAATTAACACATGAATCAATACATGTATCAACACATGACTCAATACATCATTTTGCGAAAGTCACAGTTAAGAGCGAATCAGGATCCTTCCCTTTATGTCCAAACTAACATTGTGCTTCCTGTACTGTACGATCCCAGTTTGTCTACCATGCCTGGATAACAGACTCCAAGGCAGCCATGAAGGAACGAAGCAAAGAGAAGCGTAAGTTCTGGAAGAGGTACACCAAGAGAGACAAACACAAGAAGGACAAGAAGGAAGGTAAGTTAAGAGATATCAAGGAGTGTTATAACAGAGTCACTGATATAAAGAAAATCATCAGCATACATCATTTGACCAAATAGCACAGTTTCAGAAGAAGATCACGAGAATAGATCAACGCATCATTCTGTTCTTACAACCTCCGAGGACTCATGCTACTTCCTTAGTTCTCACGGAAGATCAGTCTTTAATCTGTGATGATTCAAAAAGCATCGTTATTTTACAAGATCCCTTTATGCTACACTTTATGCTTGATTCACCAACCTCTTAATTCACGTAGATAACGTAAGGCTTGTTTGTGAAAGCGAAAAGCAGGGGGGAGAAAGGACATCCCTGACGACTACCCCAAGATGTCCAGTAGAAGGGGTTCTCACACTCACTAATTTTAACCCAAATCTACTGTAATTGATTGAATTGTTGTGTTACTCTCTGTAACTTGGCCAGCAGCATATCACCCAGCATCCCACTGCTGACTTGCTTCTGAAGCTAAGCAGGGTTGGTCCTGGTTGGTCCCTGGATGGGAGTCCAGATACTGCAGGAAGTGGTGTTGGAAGGCACCTTTTCTTCTGGTCTAAAAAAATGTCCCCAGGGCAGTGATTGGGGACATTGCTCTGTGTAGGGTGCTGTCTTTTGGATGGGGTGTTAAGTGGGTGTCCTGACTCTCTGTGTTCACTAAAGATCCCATGGCACTTATCGTAAGAGTAGGGGTGTTAACCCCTGGTGTCCTGGCTAAATTCCCAATCTGGCCATCAAACCATCATGTTCACCTAATAATCCCCAGTTTACAATTGGCTCATTCATCCCCCCTCCTCTCCCCTGTAACTATTTCCCAGGTTGTTGCTGTAAATGAGAATGTGTTCTCAGTTAACTTTTACTGCCTCAGAAACCCGGATCCGGGAGCACCCCCCACCCCCCACACACTGATTAGCATAGCTAGCATAGCTTCAGAAGTAGATAGTAGCATCTAAATATCATTAAATCACAAGTCCAAGACACCAGATGAAAGATACAGATCTTGTGAATAAAGCCACCATTTCAGATTTTTAAAATGTTTTACAGGGAAGACAAAATATGTAAATCTATTAGCTAAACACGTTAGCAAAATACACCACTATTCTAACTCCATCAGTTTCTTACTCCTTCAGGTGCTATCACCAATTCGGCTCAACTAAGATATTGATATCCACTAACCAAGAAAAAACCTCTTCAGATGACAGTCTGATAACATATTCATGGTATAGGATAGTTTTTGTTAGAAAAAAGTGCATATTTCAGGTAGAAATCACAGTTTACAATTGCACCCACCATCACAAATCGACTAGAATTACTAGATAGAGCAACGTGTATGACCAATTTACTCATCATAAAACATTTCATAAAAATAGACAAAGCATAGCAATGGAAAGACCCAGTTCTTGTGATTTCAGACCATATTTCAGATTTTCTAAGCGTTTTTCAGCGAAAACACAATAAATCGATAAGTTAGCATACTACATGTGCAAACGTTACCAGAGCATCGATTCCAGCCAAAGAGCGCTATAACGTAACCACCGCCAAAAGATATTAATTTTTTCACTAACCTTCTCAGAATTCTTCCGATGACACTCCTGTAACATCATTTTACAACATACATATACAGTTTGTTCGAAAAGGTGCATATTTAGCCATACAAAACCGTGGTTACACAATGAAAATACTAGGAAATCAAGCCTCAATATGTCTGACGTCATCTATCAGAGTGATCTAGTTTAATTAAAAGCTAATCATATACTTGACTAAAAAATACAGGGTTGACAGGAATCGAAAGACAAATTAGTTCTTAATGCAACCGCTGATTTACATTTTTAAAATTATCCTTACTTTTCAATACAGGGTTCGCCAAGTGAAGCTATACCAAAGCTATACCAAACAAAATGGCGAAATATGCGTTTAAAATATTTCGACAGAACAACAATTTATCATATTAAATATTGCTTACTTTGAGCTGTTCTTCCATCATATTCTTGGGCAATGTATCCTTTCTATGTTATAAACGTCTTTTGGTCGATAGATGTCCTCTGTCCTTCGAAATATCCACTAACGATCGAACGGGACACCAAAACGTGTCCAAAGTTTCAGAGTGCACAACAAAGAAATTCCTCAAAATCGCACTAAACGGATATAAATTGCTATAAAACGGTTTAAATTAACTACCTTATGATGTTTCTAAGTCCTATATCGAATTAAATTACAGACGGATACATTTCAAGTTGATAACCGAGCCTGTGAAAATGGCGTCCGGAGGTCCCATCCTGCGTAAGGGCGAGCGTCGAAAGGGGGGCTACTCTCACTCCTTGGTCTTTTATAACCTCTGAGAGCTACCTAGAAGGCCCATTCCACTTCTCATTGGTTACTGACATCCAGGGGAAGGCGGGTGCAGTTCGTGTCGTTCCATAGGATAGACAGAGACCTTAAAAACTGATCTGAAACCAGAGCTTCGCTCTCAGACCTTTCACTGTCTGTCATGGATTTCGCTGTAGAAAGTGTTCTGGGTCACCCACAGACATAATTTCAACGTTGTATGAAACTAGAAGGTGTTTTCTATCCAATATAATTAATAATATGCATATTGTACGAGCAAGAATTGAGTACTAGGCAGTTTAATTTGGAGACGACAAAATGCTAATTCGGAACAGCACCCCCTGTAGTCGCAAGAAGTTAACTTACCTGGGGGGAAAAAATACACTACAATTTTGTTTTGTTGTTTTGTTGTGTTATTCTGTGCAGGTCATGTGACTATAGAGATGGAGGAAGATCAGGAGGGAACACAGAAGAAGAAGTCTGACGGACCAGGTGGGTGTCACAGACCCTTTCAAATACTGTAGTATATGTATATACACAGCCACTTACACGGAGGGACAACCACCAGTCTTGGTATTCTATATATATTCTATATATATATTATAGGTTCTTACTATAGTCTACTCAGAATCTATGATTGTGATGACGAGGATCTGGATCATGGGTGTTTTAGCTAGTTTAGTTGAGTGCCCCGATGTCACTTTGGATAAGATTGTCTGCTGCAAAAATGTAAATCTCTTTCCACGTACCACCAGACAACATCCTGAAGCGAGTGTTCAACATCATCAAGTTCACCTGGGTGTTGTTCCAGACCATGGTGGAGAGCTTCACCAAGTGGATGAACAACGTGTGTAGAGAACACATAGACATCTCCACCGTGCTGCGTATTGAGAGATGCATGCTCACTAGAGAGGTCAAAAAGGTACTACTTTCTGCTGTCACTCTCTCTTTTTACTTAACCTTTACTTAACCAGGCAAGTTAGTCAATAACAAATTCTTATTTTCAATGACGGCCTAGAAAACAGTGGGTTAACTGCCTTTTTCAGGGGCAGAACGACAGATTTTTTAACCTTGTCAGCTCGGGGATTCGATCTTGCAGTCCAATGCTCTAACCACTAGGCTACGCTGCCGCCCCTACACTCTAACCACTAGGCGACCTGCCTCCCCTTTGAGTATCTTGTCTTACATAAACACTCTGTAAATAGTTAGATCCGATTTTTTTTACTTTGTTATATAGCAAACTAGAAAACAAAACGGAGATGAAATGACTATCCTGATCTAACCTCCTCCCCCCCTGCAGGGCAACGTCCCGTCCAGAGAGAGTATCCACATGTTCTACCAGAAGCAGATGCGTATGAGCATGTCCCGGGGGTCCAGCCTGGACCGGCTCAGTGAGGAGGACAGTGCGTCGGGGGGGTCTCACAGGGTCCGCAGGAGGAGAGGCGACTATCGCATGGAGAGCCAGGACAGCATGGCATCTTTGGCATCACGAGACAGCATATCCAGGTAAGTGTATCGTACGTGAACTAACCTGAGGCATCAGAACGGAGTGCTCGGGTTGGGGTGTAGGGTTTGAGCATAAAATCACCGTTTATTGGTCAGATGCACACAGTACAGAGAAATGCTTACTTGCTGACTCTCCTCAACAATAAAAATATCAATCAAGAATCAAACACCAAATACAAAAGTCTCCAAATAACAAGTAGTAATAAAAAGCAGAAAAAAAGACTGAGCAGAGTACTGGATAAATCCTATTATTGCATTCTATATCTATTTCTAGGGCTTGATCAGCATCTTCAGCATGAGCGATGAGAAATCACATCACCCCCCTTACCTTTTGTAAACTTCCACATGTGTGTCATGTGGAAGCCATGTTGTAACCATTGTGTCATTCCACTCATTTATTTCTCATCTCTCCATCTCTTTATCGCATCAGTGCCTACACTGAGGCCACCATGCTGTTCTCCCGCCAAGACACGCTGGACGAGCTGGACGGAATGCCGTCAGACGTTCACATTCCCAAAACCAGTGAGCGTGCCCGGCCAAAACTCCGTAAGATTTACGGCCTGGACGCCTCCAAATCGACTGACAGCAGCAGCAGCCAAGTGTCCAGGTGCCTGGTCCAAGCTGAAATCTTTCTCCTTCACCACCTCTTCCATCCTCTTTTGTCACTCTCTTCTTTCGCCTCCTCATCCCCTCCTCTCCTTTCTCATCCTCCTGTTCCTTCTGTCGTGACGTTATTATTATTCATGTGACAAATGCTATTCATCGAATAATTAACTATGTTTATAATTACGTGATGAAATGAATCAGGTAACCATTAACTCAGTAACCTGGGGCACCATGGGAAAAGTTTTTTTAATGAGTTACCGTTCCCCAAATGAACTTAAAGAATATCAGAAGATCTAATTCCTAGCAGTCACTGATTAATTAATTTCCTAATCAGTCTCATTCTTAACATCGCATAATTCCGGGTCTCACTAAATCATTCCTTACCACACCAATTGAGTTGATTATTTATTTACTAACAAGCTAAGTGATAATATAAGATACACAAACACACAGTCTGGGCTATTGATTAGAACTTAGTACAACGAAACAGGTCCGTAGTGGACCAACACGATATGACACGTGTTACACAAGATGGGGATTTAGAAAGAGAGAGAGAGAGAGAGAGAGAGAGAGAGAGAGAGAGAGCGAGAGAGAGAGAGAGAGAGAGAGAGAGAGAGAGAGAGAGAGAGAGAGAGAGAGAGAGAGAGAGAGAGAGAGAGAGAGAGAGAGAGAGAGAGAGAGAGAGAGAGAGAGAGAGAGAGAGAGAGAGAGAGAGAGAGAGAGAGAGAGAGAGAGAGAGAGAGAGAGAGAGAGAGAGAGAGAGAGAGAGAGAGAGAGAGAGCAAAGAAAAGAGCATGAGAGAAAAGCACACTTAGATACATTTGTAAACTATGCTTAGTTTTAGCCCTAACACCTTGCCCCGAACAGCCGCTCTTATGGGTCAGAATTATAATGAATGTATTTACTTGTTGAAAGTCTCCGTTGGGTATCTCTTCTTCTTCGTGGACTGAGTTCCGCTTAGGAGGTTTAGCTGACGACCTTCTACTCCGATGGCGGCGTCTCCTCCATTACCGGGTGTAAGTCTCTGATTGTCCACACGATGTCACACTTTCCTTTTTCTTGGTTGTCTGTTCCTTGAACTCGTTCTGAGAGTAGTTTTCTCAGGAGGCTAATCAGCCCGTGTTGACGCTCCCAGCTTGGGTAGGAAGGCCGTGTAGACAATCGATGATTTGAAGAGAATAACTGTCTGGTTCTTCTGGAATTCACCTTCTTAGATACAGTCAATCAATCAATCAATGAAATGTATTTATAAAACCCTTCTTACATCAGCTGATGTCACAAAGTGCTGTACAGAAACCCAGCCTAAAACCCCAAACAGCAAGCAATGCAGGTGTAGAAGCACAGTGGCTAGGAGAAACTCCCTAGAAAGGCAGGAACCTAGGAAGAAACCTAGAGAGGAACCAGGATCTGAGGGGTGGCCAGTCCTCTTCTGGCTGTGCTGGGTGGAGATTATAACAGTACATGGCCAAGATGTTAAAACGTTCATATCTTCAAACCACCAACTTACTACCCTGAGACAAGGCTGAGTATAGCCCATGAAGATCTCCCCCACGGCACGAACCCGAGAGGGGCGCCAACCCAGACAGGAAGATCACGTCAGTGACTCAACCCACTCAAGTGACACACCCCTCCTAGGGACGGCATGGAAGAGCACCAGTAAGCCAGTGACTCAGCCCCCGTAATAGGGTTAGAGGCAGAGAATCCCGGTGGAGAGAGGGGAACCGGCCAGGCAGAGACAGCAAGGGCTGTTCGTTGCTCCAGTGCCTTTCTGTTCACCTTCACACCACTGGGCCAGACTACACTCAATCATAGGACCTACTGAAGAGATGAGTCTTCAATAAAGACTTAAAGGTTGAGACATTGTCTGCGTCTCTCACAAGGGTAGGCAGACCATTCCATAAAAATGGAGCTCTACAGGAGAAAGCCCTGCCTCCAGCTGTTTGCTTAGAAATTCTAGAAACAATAAGGAGGCCTGCATCTTGTGACCAATGCGTACGTGTAGGTATGTACGGCAGGACCAAATCGGAAAGATAGGTAGGAGCAAGGCCATGCAATGCTTTGTAGGTTAGCAGTAAACATTTGAAATCAGCCCTAGCCTTAACAGGAAGCCAGTGTAGAGAGGCTAGCACTGGAGTAATATGATCAAATTGTTTGGTTCTAGCCAAGATTCTAGCATCCGTGTTTAGCACTAACTGAAGTTAATTTAGTGCTTTATCCGGGTAGTCGGAAAGCAGAGCATTGCAGTAGTCTAACCTAGAAGTGACAAAAGCATGGACACATTTTTCTGCATCAATTTTGGACAGAAAGTTTCTGATTTTTGCAATGTTACGTAGATGGAAAAAAGCTGTCCTTGAAACAGTCTTGATATGTTCGTCAAAAGAGAGATCAGGGTCCAGAGTAACACCGAGATCCTTCAAATTTTATTTGAGACGACTGTACAACCAACACGATTAAATGTCAGATCCAACAGAAGATCTCTTTGTTTCTTGGGACCTAGAACTATCCTCTCTGTTTTGTCCGAGTTTAAAAGTGAAAAATGTGCCACCATCCACTTCCTTATGTCTGCAACACATGCTTCCAGGGAGGCCAATTTTGGGGCTTCATCGAAATGTACAGCTGTCGTCCGCAAAGTTCACATTATGTTTGGTATCAAAAGCGGCACTGAGGTTTATTATGTTCAACAAAGGAGGGCCAAGCACAGGAAGCAGCTCTTTCAGTAGTTTAGTTGTAATAGGGTCCAGTATGCAGCTTGAAGGTTTAGAGGCCAAGACTATTTTCATCAATGTGTCACTTCACTGTCACTTCACTACTGAAGTGAAAGTCATCATCTCTTGGGGAATGCTGCTTTTTAGTTAGCTTGCGACAATATCAAAAATACATTTTGGATTGTTCTTATTCTCCTCAATTAAGTTGGAAAAATAGGATGATTCAAGCAGCAATGAGGGCTCTTCGATACTGCACGGTACTGTCTTTCCAAGCTAGTCGGAAGACTTCCAGTTTGGTGTAGCGCCATTTCCGTTCCAATTTTCTGGAAGCTTGCTTCAGGGCTCAGGTATTTTCTGTATACCAGGGAGCTAGTTTCTTATGACAAATGTTTTTTGTTTTTAGGGGTGCGGCTACATCTAGGGTATTACGCAAGGTTGAATGTAGTTCCTCAGTTAGGTGGTTAACTTCTACTTGCACAGCATCCCGGATCCGGGAGCACCCCCCACAGTAAAAAAGCTGACTAGCATAGCCTAGCATAGCGTCACAAGTAAATACTAGCATCTAAATATCATTAAATCACAAGTTCAAGACACCAGATGAAAGATACACATCTTGTGAATCCAGCCATCATTTCTGATTTTTAAAATGTTTTACAGGGAAGACACAATATGTAAATCTATTAGCTAACCACGATAGCAAAAGACACAACTTTTTTTTCCCACCATTTTTTTCCTGCATGGGTAGCTATCACAATTTCGACCAAATAAAGATATATATAGCCACTAACCAAGAAACAACTTCATAAGATGACAGTCTGATAACATATTTATTGTATAGCATATGTTTTTTTAGAAAAATGTGCATAGTTCAGGTATAAATCACAGTTCTACATTGCAGCTGCAATCTGAAATAGTGCCGAAGCTGCCAGAATAATTACAGAGACCAACGTCAAATACCTAATTACTCATCTTAAAACATTTCTGAAAAATACACAGCGTACAGCAAATGAAAGCCCAACATCTTGTGAATCCAGACAATATTTCAGATCTTTTAAGTGTTTTACAGCGAAAACACAATATAGCATTATATTAGCTTACCACAATAGCCAGAAACACAAGCAATTTACCAGCAGCAAAGGTTAGCGATCGTAACAATCCAGCAAAAGATATATAATTTTTGACTAACCTTGATATACTTCATCAGATGACAGTCCTGTAACATCATATTACACAATGCATATAGGTTTTGTTCGAAAATGTGCATATTTAGCAGCACAAATCGTGGTTATACAATGTGATCAGTAGCAACAGTTCATGCATTCTGGCCAGCGCCATCTTGGAGAGGCACCTAATCTAATCGATAAATAATCGTAAACTTGACAAAAAAATACAGGTTGGACAGCAAATGAAAGATGCATTAGTTATTAATGCAACCGCTGAGTTAGATTTTAAAATTAACGTTACTAGACATACAGTGTGCGTTACAGCCAGACTAGTGCCGCAATTAATGGCGGACAAGTCCATTTACATTTTTCCACATAAATAAGGAATAACATCATAAATAGCTCTTACTTTTGGACGAGCTTCCATCAGAATCTTGGGCAAGTTGTCCTTTGTCCAAAAGAATCGTTGCTCGGTTGTAAAACGTCGTCTTCAACTTTGGAACTAGCAGCTAACAATAGCTATGTGGCCACAACATGCCCAAATCCTCAAAACGCAATACTAAGGAAATTCCGAAAATAGCAATATACTCGCATAAACTGATATAACTCGGTTTAAAATAACTTCGTTATGATGTTTCTAACACCTATATCGAATTAAATCACAGACGGATATAACTTAGGCATATAACGAGAGCTTTTGAGCATGCCATCCTGAGGTCCTCCATTGCGTCTTGACGAACGTCGAAAGGAGCGCTCCCCCCATGCCATGTCCTTTTATAAGGTCTGAGATCTACGTAGAAACTCCATTCCAATTCTCATTGGTTACTGACATCCAGGGGAAGGCGGGTGCAGTTCATGTCGACCCATAGGATACATACAGAGCTTTAAACTGATCTGAGAACAGAGCCTCGTTTTCAGACCTAGTTCCTGTCATGAATTTCGCTGCAGAAAGAGTTCTGTTTCACCCACAGACATAATTCAAAACTAGAGATTGTTTTCTATCCAATAGTAATAATAATATGCATATTGTACGAGCAAGAATTGAGTACGAGGCAGTTTAATTTGGGAACGATAAATGGTAACGTTGAAACAGCACCCCCTATATTGAGAAAAGGTTAACTGATTTTTGTACTCTGACGTCCTTGGGTAGGTGGAGGGAGTCTGGAAGGGCATTTAGGAATCTTTGGGTTGTCCGTGAATTTATAGCACGGCTTTTGATGATCCTTGGTTGGGGTCTGAGCAGATTATTTTTTGTGATTGCAAACATAATAAAATGGTCCGATAGTCCAGGATTATGAGGAAAAACAAGTAGGTCCAGAGACATGTTGGACAAAACCCGTTGAGTCGATGATGGCTCTGAAAGCCTTTTGGAGTGGGTCTGTGGACTTTTCAATGTGAATATAAAAGTCACCAAAAATTAGAATATTATCTGCCATGACTACAAGGTCTGATAGGAATTCTGGGAACTCAGTGAGGAATGCTGTATATGGCCCAGGAGGCCTGTAAACAGTAGCTATAAAAAGTGATTGAGTAGGCTGCATAGATTTCATGACTAGAAGCTCAAAAGACGAAAACTCATGAAAAAAAATTTGTACATTTAAATTTGCTATCGTAAATGTTAGCAACACCTCCGCCTTTGCGGGATGGGCGGGGGATATGGTCACTAATGTAAACAGGAGGAGAGGCCTCATTTAACACAGTCAATTCATCAGGCTTAAGCCATGTTTCAGTCAGGCCAATCACATCAAGATTATGATCAGGGATTAGTTCATTGACTATAACTGTCTGGAAGTGAGGGATCTAACATTAAGTAGTACCCTATTTAGAGATGTGAGGGATCTAACATTAAGTAGCCCTATTTTGAGATGTGAGACACCACAATCTCTTTCAACAATGACAGCAATGGAGGAGGTTTTTATTCCAGTTAGATTGCTAGAGCAAACACCGCCATGTTTAGTTTTGCCCGACATAGATCGAGGCACAGACACGGTTTCAATGGGGATAGCTGAGCTGACTACAGTGACTGTGTTAGTGGCAGACCCCACTAAGCTGGCAGGTTGGCTAACAGCCTGCTGCCTGGCCTGCACCCTAATTCATTGTGGAGCTAGAGGAGTTAGAGCCCTGTCTATGTTGATAGATAAGATGAGAGCACCCCTTCAGCTAGGATGGAGTCCGTCACTCCTCAGCAGGCCAGGCTTGGTCCTGTTTGTGTGTGAGTTACCTGCAAATTATATATTTTGGGAGGGGCAGAAAACAGTTTTCAACCAGAGATTGAGTTTTGAGACTCTGCTGTAGAGCTCATCACTCCCCCTAACTGGGAGGGGCCAGAGACAATTACTCGATGTCGACACATCTTTCTAGCTGATTTACACGCTGAAGCTATGTTGCGCTTGGTGACCTCTGACTGTTTCATCCTAACATTGTTGGTGCCGACGTGGATAACAATATCTCTATACTCTCTACACTCGCCAGTTTTAGCCTTAGCCAGCACCATCTTCAGATTAGCCTTAACGTTGGTAGCCCTGCCCCCTGGTAAACAGTGTATGATCGCTGATGATTCTTTTTAAGTCTAATACTGCGGGTAATGGAGTCGCCAATGACTAGGGTTTTAAATTTTTCAGACCTAATGGTGTGAGGCTTCGGCGTCTCAGACCCTGTAACGGGTGGAAGAGAGACCAGAGAGGCTCGGCCTCTGACAGCGACTTGTTGCTTAATGGGAAAAAACGGTTAAAAGTTTCTGCCGGCTGAATATGCGACACCGGTTGAGCATTCCTACAGCATTTCCCTCCAGAAGCCATGAGAAAGTTGTCCGGCTGCGGGGACTGTGCGAAGGGATTTATACTACTATCTGTACTTACTGGTGGCACAGACGCTGTTTCATCCTTTCCTACACTGAAATTACCCTTGCCTAACGATTGCATCTGAAGCTGGGCTTGCAGCACAGCTATCCTCGCCGTGAGGCGATCGTTCTCCTGTATATTATGAGTACAGCGACTGCAATTAGAAGGCATAATGTTAATATTACTACAGGTCCTGTAGAACCATGTCCAGATAAAGCGTCCGGGCGAAAAATTTGAATGAAAAAAGTTGAGGAAGGGAAAAAAAATGTAAATATAGAACGGTAATTAAAAAGTAAAAAATATAAAGTTGACAGGTAGCAAAGTAACGTTAGCAACAAGAGAAATACATTCCTCACATGATAAATGAGGATCTACGCCCCCAGGGAACCCGGAGAGCCATAAAGTAATCAACCATAGCCCTGGTTCCTTTGTCCTCAACCTCATGTTGCGTTTTGGGAACACGACTATCCAGTAGACCTTGGCTGCAGTTAACTTAGTCTGTGTGTAAATTCTTAACTTACAAGTTTTATACCCTCCGGTCACAAAGGGGCGTTTCCGTCTTCATGGCATTCTCTGAACGTCAAAAATCAGATTTTACGTGTCCATTTAAACCACTGTAAATATACTCTGCAGTGGCCTATTTGGTATTTGATTAAAATCCCCATTACTCTTCCACACAAAACATGAAACATGACATAATACATAACATCAATAGACAAGAACAGCTCAAGGACAGAACTAGATAAATGTAAAAATGGCACACGTAGCCTCCATATCAATACATACATACAAACTATCTAGGTCAGGTTTGCTGTTCATTTGAGCAATATGAGATGGAAGGAAGTTCCATGCAATAAGGGCTCTATATCATACTGTACGTTTTCTTGAATTTGTTCTGGATTTGGGGACTGTGAAAAGACCCCTGGTGGCATGTCTGGTGGGGTAAGTGTGTGTGTCAGAGCTGTGTGTAAGTTGACTATGCAAACAGTTTGCAATTTACAACACATTAATGTTTCTTATAAAAAGAAGAAGTGATGCAGTCAGTCTCTCCTCAACTGTTAAATTGTAAACTGTCATGGTCAACACATATAGATTCAATGGTTGTAAAGATGGGGAGAGGTCTGTCCGTAGTAAAGAGATGCTCTGGTTTTTGTTTTTTTGACAACACATTCCACAAGAAAAGTGCCCCGGGCTCTAGTTTTATCTTATCTTGATTATTGTCCAGTCGTGCTGCAAGGAAAGACTATGCAACAGCCACACCATTCATTACCAGATTGAGGTGAGGTCTAGAATTTAGGAAATTATTTGTACCAAACACAATGCTCTATAAACTTGTCATCGCTATCATGGACGTCCCTAAGAGGAATATAGTATTGATATCTGAAGAAAAAAAACAAGGAAACTATTAACAACTAATTCTTTGAATTTGTAACGCTAATGCTCAAAGTCATCTGCAATCATCTTCTCCTCATTAAACATATATCAGATTCACTTATTCATTAAACATATATCAGATTCACTTATTCATTACTCATATATCAGATTCACTTATTCATTACACATATATCAGATTCACTTATTCATTAAACATATATCAGATTCACTTATTCATTACTCATATATCAGATTCACTTATTCATTACACATATATCAGATTCACTTATTCATTACACATATATCAGATTCACTTATTCATTACACATATATCAGATTCACTTATTCATTAAACATATATCAGATTCATTTATTCATTAAACATATATCAGATTCACTTATTCATTAAACATATATCAGATTCACTTATTCATTAAACATATATCAGATTCACTTATTCATTACACATATATCAGATTCACTTATTCATTACACATATATCAGATTCACTTATTCATTACACATATATCAGATTCACTTATTCATTACTCATATATCAGATTCACTTATTCATTACTCATATATCAGATTCACTTATTCATTACACATATATCAGATTCACTTATTCATTACTCATATATCAGATTCACTTATTCATTACTCATATATCAGATTCACTTATTCATTACACATATATCAGATTCACTTATTCATTACTCATATATCAGATTCACTTATTCATTACACATATATCAGATTCACTTATTCATTACACATATATCAGATTCACTTATTCATTACTCATATATCAGATTCACTTATTCATTACTCATATATCAGATTCACTTATTCATTACACATATATCAGATTCACTTATTCATTACTCATATATCAGATTCACTTATTCATTACACATATATCAGATTCACTTATTCATTACACATATATCAGATTCACTTATTCATTACACATATATCAGATTCACTTATTCATTAAACATATATCAGATTCATTTATTCATTAAACATATATCAGATTCACTTATTCATTAAACATATATCAGATTCACTTATTCATTAAACATATATCAGATTCACTTATTCATTACACATATATCAGATTCACTTATTCATTACACATATATCAGATTCACTTATTCATTACACATATATCAGATTCACTTATTCATTACTCATATATCAGATTCACTTATTCATTACTCATATATCAGATTCACTTATTCATTACTCATATATCAGATTCACTTATTCATTACACATATATCAGATTCACTTATTCATTACACATATATCAGATTCACTTATTCATTACACATATATCAGATTCACTTATTCATTACACATATATCAGATTCACTTATTCATTACACATATATCAGATTCACTTATTCATTAAACATATATCAGATTCACTTATTCATTACTCATATATCAGATTCACTTATTCATTACACATATATCAGATTCACTTATTCATTACACATATATCAGATTCACTTATTCATTACTCATATATCAGATTCACTTATTCATTACACATATATCAGATTCACTTATTCATTACTCATATATCAGATTCACTTATTCATTACACATATATCAGATTCACTTATTCATTACTCATATATCAGATTCACTCTAGATTTTGTATTTAGACTCATTACATCAGTCTTTAATATTTTTTTGGGGGGGGGTTATTGCATTAAAATATGTCTGCACTGTACCTATAGATGCATGTTAGCACATATGCTAATGCTAAAAATACTTTTACAATCTCCTTCTCATGAAGGATTTTTGGTATATAGACTGCACTAGGAGTGTGGTGTCAGCAAAACAACCTCTCACTCAACGTCAACAAAACAAAAGGAGATGATCGTGGACTTCAGGAAACAGCAGAGGGAGCACCCTCCTATCCACAAAGCTTTAAGTTCCTTGGCGTACACATCACGGACAAACTGAATTGGTCCACCCACACAGACAGCGTTGTGAAGAAGGCGCAACAACGCCTCTTCAACCTCAGGAGTTTGAAGAAATTCGGCTTCTCACCTAAAAACCCTCACAAACTTACAAATGCACAATTGAGAACATCCTGTCGGGCTGTATCACCACTTGGTACGGCAACTGCACCGCCCTCAACCGCAAGGCTCTCCAGAGGGTGGTGCGGTCTGCACAACGCATCACCGGGGGCAAACTACCTGCCCTCCAGGACACCTACAGCACCCGATGTCACAGGAAGGCCAAAAAGATCATCAAGGACAACAACCACCCGAGCCACTGCCTGTTCACCCCGCTATCATCCAGAAGGCGAGGTCAGTACAGGTGCAACAAAGCTGGGACAGAGAGACTGAAAAGCAGCTTCTATCTCAAGGCCATCAGACTGTTAAACAGCTGTTAGATATTGCTGCACTGTCGGAACTAGAAGCACAAGCATTTCGGCTACACTCGCATTAACATCTGCTAACCATGTGTATGTAACCAATAAAATTTGATTTGATAATTTGGCGTCTAAATTAATTTTAGAATGATTAGTTGCTGCATTCAAAGTCGGCCACACTAACCAACCTACAGCACTAGACTAAACTTCACTTGCGTCATCCTTGTGGTATTGAGAGATAAACATGGTCATGCTTTCATTAATTGCACGTAAAGGAAGATAGTTCCTACATGATAGAGTGTGTCACGATCGTCAATGGGAGAGAGAGAGGACCAAGGCGCAGCGTGTGGAAAATACATCTTCTCTTTATTAGAAGAAGGACAACGAAACAAAACAACAAACAGACGAACGTGAAGCTATCAAAGACTAAGTGCAAACATGCAACATAGACACAGACAATTACCCACAAACGCATGATGCCTATGGCTGCCTTAAATATGGCTCCCAATCAAAGACAAATGAAAGACATCTGTCTCTGATTGAGAACCACTCAGGCAACCATAGACATACCTAGAAACATTCACTCAACACAAACTCATACACTAAACCCAACACCCCCTTTACCATATAACCACCCAAAACGAGACAAAACACAAACATTCCCCATGTCACACCCTGACCTAACTAAAATAATAAAGAAAACAAAGAATACTAAGGCCAGGGCGTGACAGAGTGCTTGCTTTCTTATCCAACTGTTTTCTGTGTCCTTTTTTGTCATCTTGTGACCCCCGTCCATTGCTCCTCACAGCTATATTTATCACTTATCATTACATGTAGTTTGTCAGTCCTTGTAAATGTTGTTGCTGTTTCCTCAAAACACTTAAAGCACACAAACTACAGTAAATATTTTGCTCCACCTCTAAAACTACACAATGCTACATTGGGCTGTTGAGTGAGTGTCACCTGAATACTCTCCACTTTGTGTACAGGGTCCAGTAACATCCTCTCTCGCTGTTTGTCTGTCTGTCTCTCCCCCACAGTGAAACGACCCAGTGCATCACTCTGTACTCCCGGCAGGGCACCACCGACACCATCGATGAGGTGGAGGACGAACAGGACCAGGGGGAAGACAGGCAGCACGGACCCTGGGGACACCCACCTCCGGAGGGGGCAGAGGGGGCTGAAGACAGCCCCTGGCGGGGTGGAGGAGATGATGGTGGTGGAGAGACCACAGAGGAGAGGGAGCGGTACCAGGGTCAGGGGGATCCATGGGGGTCTCCAGGCCCAGGGGAGGGCCCCTCCTTCAGGGTAGAGGAAGGAGCGTCAAACCTCCTGGCCCTTCAACAAGGATCCCGACCAGGGTCCCAGGACTGTACCACTGACAGTGACGACGGGGGTGTCCAGGACCGGCAAGAATACTTGAATAGGGCAGAGCGTGACCGGGCGGGGCTGCTGTACACCCCAGACACGGACGCTCCAAACACCTCGGATGCTGATGTGCCTCCCAGCTACAGCAAGGTTGGTGGTCTATATCCCTTGTCATTCTGTGCCGGGTTCCTCTATAACTTTATTCATTATAGGAAGTTTATGTTTAAGTTATATGTGTTTCCGCTTCTGCTTCGTTTGCTTTTTGGTGTCGGGTTGGGGCCGGGTTGGTGTCGGGTTGGTGTCGGGTTGGGGC